>NW_021680726.1:121458-121845 GCF_001412515.2 Diachasma alloeum
CCCATTGCCGCTCCCGATTTCTGCTCATAGTACTTTCCTTTGAACTGAAAGTATGTAGAAGTTAAGCAATGCTCAATCAGGGGAAGGAATTGGGAAGAGATGTTGTTGGATTTCTTGATGATTTCCAAGGTTTCTGGGATTGGGACGTTAGTGAAGAGTGATTCCACATCAAAACTCACTAGGATATCATCTGGAGAAGTCCGGAGATTTCTCAGTTTGTTGACGAAATCCAGTGAGTTCTGAATGTATGAACTATTCAGGCCAGTCAACTTTTGGAGTGGTTTCATGAGAAACTGGGCCAGGTAGGTAAGCGCCAATTTTGCCGACAATGGGACGGAGAGGAACAGACTCTTTATGGATTTTGGGGAGTCCATAGAGTCTAGGAGG
>NW_021680726.1:122027-122377 GCF_001412515.2 Diachasma alloeum
TCAGCAGATCAGCAGTTTTTCGCTCAATTGTACGAGTAGGGTCCTTCCTAAGTTTAACGTAAACTCTGGAGTCACCCAACATCGTACTGAGCTTACCGAAGTAGTCGTCTTTATTTATAACCACCGTGGCATTGCCTTTGTCAGCCGGAAGAATAATCAGATCATTATTCTCTTTTAGACTACGCAGTGCGAGGCGTTTCTCCCTGGTGATATTGTCACCAGGGGGAGTGGCCTTGTGGAAAAAGTTAGACAACTGCCTCCGGATCTCATTGCTGGTCTCCTGAGGAAGATGGTAAATCGCTGTCTCGGTGCGACTGATGATTTCCTCGGTGGGGATCTTTTTGGGGGCA
>NW_021680726.1:122451-123399 GCF_001412515.2 Diachasma alloeum
GTGGAGGATGTTAGACAACTGCCTCCGGATCTCATTGCTGGTCTCCTGAGGAAGATGGTAAATCGCTGTCTCGGTACGACTGATGATTTCCGCGGTGGGGATCATTTTAGGGGTAACAGCGAAGTTGTGTCCTTTCGCCAACACAGACACTTGTGCTTCACTGAGTTCAAATTTAGTCAGATTCTTTACAGTGTGAGTGAGGGTTGGGACTTTCTCCTGGGGGATCAGTTTCTTGAACATACCCTTCTGACTCTTCGTTCTCATCTCAGCTGTTCGGATTCCTCCGCCAAGCTTCGTTGAGATTGGTCAAGGAGAGAATAACAGCGGCTAAGAAGAACCTGGCCCATATCTCCAGACAAATTCTCGATCTCCACCTTCTTTTGGCTCAGACGTTGGAGTCTCAGCTANTCACGAAACCACTCCAAAAGTTGACTGGCCTGAATGGTTCATACATTCAGAACTCACTGGATTTCGTCAACAAACTGAGAAATCTCCGGACTTCTCCAGATGATATCCTAGTGAGTTTTGATGTGGAATCACTCTTCACTAACGTCCCAATCCCAGAAACCTTGGAAATCATCAAGAAATCCAACAACATCTCTTCCCAATTCCTTCCCCTGATTGAGCATTGCTTGACTTCTACATACTTTCAGTTCAAAGGAGAGTACTATGAGCAGAAATCGGGAGCGGCAATGGGGTGTCCCATTTCCTCGATTATTGCAAATATATCTATGGAACACTTCGAGAACGAAGTATTGAAGTCAGCACCTCAGAAACCTACTGTATGGTTCAGGTATGCGGACGATACCTTTATCATCTGGTCACATGGAAAGACTGCTCTAACTGAATTCCTGTAGTTCTTGAATACTCAGCACGTGAGCATCAAGTTCACTATGAAAATTGAACAAGATAGATGTCTTCCATTCCTAGATGTCCTGCTTCGACGCA
>NW_021680726.1:123623-154549 GCF_001412515.2 Diachasma alloeum
AATTTAGAGAGAAAAAATTTCCGCTTCACCCAGCCGGGAATCGAACCCGGGTCTCCCAGATACGCGCCGGGCACTCTTACCGACTAAGCTATCGGGAACCACAGAAATTCACTCTCAAATTCACCTCACACACCGCCTAACCTCCTTTAGGCGTATCATTTAGGCGTAAACATATGATTGGCTGACCACTCCCCCCCTCCCCCTTCCCCCACCACCACAAGGGAAGGCATATAAGACTACCTCTAGACATCGGAGCTCAGAATCGGAGCTCATAGCCCTGAAGATGCAGACTGCAATGTTTGCGAAACGTCGGCGCAACGCTGAATCCAAACGCGGCATTCATCCGGAAGCCAAAGATTTCAATAGAGTAAGTTGTATAGGAAAATTGAATACAATTGATTTTTTTTATAGAATATTTTCTAATTAATATTTCAATAGAAATTCCCAAGAACCAATAGAAAGTTCTATAGAAATCCAATAGAATTTTCTAGCGAATTCGCAATGTTTTTCTATGGTTTTTTAAATTCGTGCGTACTCGCATATGAGGACGACGTGAAAGGTCATGGAACAAAGGTCATAGAAAAAATTTGGTCTTTTTATGATCACCATTATAATTTGTTGAGGCAACAGCCTCATACTCGACAGGTCCAAGGGGTGGCAGCACTTCCTTGACTCGCTCTGCCTGACCGGCCGCGCTGCCATGTAGGTGCTCCAACCACGCACCGGTAGCGCTGACCTTCGTCTTCTCGAATCATTATTATTATTCACTCACAACGGTCGTTCTCTGTGCAGCGTCATTTTTTTGCTCTAAAACGGTTATCTCTAAACCGCGTGTGCATCTCAACATATCGTTTTTCTCTACCGTGTTTAACGGAAACAGTGTTTGCTCGCGGCTCTGATTTTGTGTATATTTCTCGACCCATATCTCAAATTGACTCGGAATAAACAGTTTTCCTTGTGACAAACTCAGCGTGTCTCGTGTCGCTCTCATTTCTCCAGAATCCCACTCCTTAACCCGCATCCGTGCTCCATCGGTTTTTTATTGTTAAATTCTCGCCGAAACATTGGTCCTTCGAGCCGGATGTGTGGTTAATTAAGTGGTTTTTTAGTGAGTGGAACTTGTTAGTGCATTTCCGGTGAAAAACGTGGGTTACAGGCGGGCCGCCAAATACTCGGTTGCTCCGCCCACCGCAACGCCTTGCGCTCCGCCCACCGCTCCGCCCTCGAGTCTCCACCCATCAGGCCACACCCTCAAGTGGTCTAGACCGGCCATTTTGACGCACGACACGTGGTTTTTAGGCCTACAACCTTGCCGACGGAACTTCTCAACGCAGAACGGAGCATCTCTACAGCAATTGGAACTTCTCAAAGGGAAGTTAATTATATTAATTCATTTTAATTAATTTTTCCTGATTGCCGCTGCTTTTTCCTGATTACCACTGCATTTCTCTTGCTTGCTGCTTTATTGCACTGCTTTTGCTACGAAGTTCTCCGTGTTTTGCTACTAGCTATCGCTTGCGGTGTGAGACTTTTGTTTTTTTGGGCGTTCTCTCGCTTAGTTGCGTTTCTCTAGCGTTAGCATGTCTTTCAAAGGGAGACTCCTGATCCAGGCCAGCAGGGCGAAATTTATTGAGAGTTTGAGGGCTGAATCAGTCGCTGCGAACGTGAATGAATTCACAGTGACTGAGCTCCAGTCCAAGCTGGACATGCTCGAGAATCATTGGAGCATGTTCGACGCGTTGCATCTCAAGCTGTTGACGGTAAAAGATAATGAGGAAGTTCTCGACCATGCGTACGTGAAAGAGGGGGTTTATGATCAATGTCTCGTGACGTATTCAGCCGCTCGAACTACGTTTATGGGGTTGATCAAAGGACTGGACGAGTCAATTGACCTCTCTGAGTCGTTCCGTCGGCCATCTGCCACAACTCAATCGGCGCAGGTGACTCAGAGGCAATTGCCCAAGATTTCTCTGCCGACATTCTCAGGGGAGTTCTCGGAGTGGACTCCGTACAAGGATCTCTTCCTCTCTATGGTTGTCGGTAATCCTTCTCTCTCTACCGTGGAGAAATTCCACTATCTACTCACTTCTCTCACTGGCGAGGCCAAGCAGCTCATCTCTACCTTGCCAGTGACGCAAGACTCCTTCATGCCAGCGTGGAATACTCTCTTGTCGAGGTACGACAACGAAAGGTTGCTCATCTCCACTCAGTTGGAGAAGCTCTTCTCTGCTCCAAAGGTCGTCAATCGCTCAGCCAGGGAGTTTAACGTACTTCTCAACTCTGTAGCTGAAGCGTTGAATGCTTTGGAGTCTCTCGGACGTCCTGTCAAGCATTGGGACGACATGCTTGTCCATCTCGTGACAGGTCGGCTGGACTCCAAGACGCTGGAGGATTGGGAAATAGAGATAGGCTCGTCTACGGATTTTCCCACTTATGCGACTCTCAAGGACTTTGTTCTCAGCCGGGCCAGGGCGAAGGAGAGAATTGAAATGCACGCTCCTCCATCTCAGTCGGCTACCTCTCGGTCTCTCTCTACGAATCCTCAACAGGCTTCGAAGCTTAGGCCGACCAAAGTGTATCCACCTAGCCAAGGAGCTCAACCAGCCCGAGTGCTCAACGTGTCAGCTAATCCAGCGTCGCAGCCTGCAGGGGTGAATGTCTCTACTAGCAGTACGTCTCAAGCTGCTCAAAGGTCGCAGTCTCAAGGTTGGGCGGAGATGTGTTTTCGTGCTTGCCCGATGTGTGAAGAGGAGCATTCTCTGGACAAATGTCCAAAATTCAAGGCTTTATCTCCTACAGAGAGGAGATCGTTTGTAGTCCTCAAGCGTCGCTGCTTTAATTGCTTGGGGAGGCACAATAGAGAGAATTGCCGTAGCCTCAAGAAGACTTGTGTCGTGTGTCGACAGAATCATCACTCGATGATTCATATCAATCGCCCTCAGTCGGCACAGCAAGGGGTTCCTCAGCCTCATCAAACTCTGCAGGCTCCTCACACATCGCAGGCTCTTCAGTCCAACCAACCGATACAGTCCACTGTCTCGAGGCCTGACATGGCTCAACCATGATGTACTCTACCAACGATTGCGCCAGAGTCGTCGTCGATAAGTGACCATTCTCTACGGCCGACTCTGGCGAGTAATTCTCCGTTTGTAGCACCGAACAATCGTGATGTCTCTCTGCAGCTCAGACCAGGTGTTATTCTCGCCACAGCGCTAGCCTCGCTCGTCTTGGACGATGGCTCTTTTCACGAGGTTAGGATGCTGTTGGATACTGGTTCAGAGCTGACGTTTGCTACAAATGACCTTGTGGGGAAGCTCGGCTTATCGGTATCTCCAGCTTTGCTACCGGTCGTTGGTATTAGTGGATCAAAGTCTTCATCTAATGGTTTTTCTCGATTTTCTCTCAAGTCTCTGTATTCAAGTAATCAGATTCTCATCAAGGCCTATGTACTCGATCATCTCACATCTTCATTGCCTTCGTTCACGGTCTCTCAAACTCAACATTGGGAGCATCTCAGAGGATTGGAGTTAGCTGATCCTGATTATCTGACGTCAAGACCTGTTGATCTTCTCATTGGCGCAGATTTCTTTGGATCGATTGTGGAGCCGCAGGTTATCAAGGGGCCGTCAGACTCCCCTATAGCGATGCTTACTCTCTTCGGGTGGGTGGTTCTCGGACCTACATCCGCAGTGATCCCCGCGGCAAGCTCAAATCACGTCTCTGTCAGCAATGAGGAACTTGGCGATCTTCTCACCTCGTTCTGGCAGCAGGAGGAAGTCTCTAAAACTGAAGGCAATGATGGTGTTCTCACGAAGGAAGAGGCAGATTGTGAGGAGTTCTTTCAGCGCACCCATGTTCGAGATCGCTCGGGGCGTTATGTTGTTCGACTGCCTCTTGCTCGTTCTCCGTCAGAGCTCGGTGATTCTCTAGGCCGCGCCAAGGCGTGTCTCTCGAGCCTGCTCAGGAGGTTGGGAAAGAATCAGAATTCTCTACAGCTTTACAGTGATTTTCTCAAGGAGTATGAAGAGTTGGGGCACATGGTGCGTGCTCCTGTTCTGCCTGCCTCATATGCTTCTCGGGTCTTGGGTTGTCAACCTGACGGGATGACCTTGGCACATGAAGCTTCGGCTTCAGGAGGGTTGAGGGTCCCGGAGGGGGGGCAATCATATCAGGGTCCCGGTCGGTGTTCGTCTCTCAGGCAATCTCACTCTTCTGCTCCTACATACTACTTTCCTCATCATTGCGTTCTCCGGGAAAGTAGTGAAACTACAAAGCTGAGAGTAGTGTTCAATGGCTCCAGTAAGACAAGCTCAGGGTTGTCTCTTAACGACATTCAGCATACTGGAGCCAAATTGCAAAAGGACATCTCTGACGTGCTTCTCTGGTCTCGACAGAGGAAGTACATCTTTATGACGGACATCACGAAGATGTTCCGTCAGATCAAGGTGCATCAGGAAGACTGGCCTCTTCAACAAATTTTGTGGCGCGATTCTCAGGGCCAGATCAGCACCTACCAGCTCACCACTGTCACCTACGGGACCAAGTCTGCTCCATTTCTCGCCTGTAGGGTTCTCGACCAGCTGGTCAAGGACGAGGGACAGCGATTCCCTCTGGCTATCTCACCGTTGACCAGTGGCAGATATGTGGATGATATCTGTGGTGGAGCCGAGAAGGAAGATGATCTCCATCTTGTAGCTCAGCAAGTGACGGAACTCTGCTGGGCCGGTGGATTTCCTCTAGCGAAGTGGCACTCGAATAGTCCGTCTCTACTTCGTTCTCTGACACCGGACGGTTTCTCTCAGAGTCTGAAGCCGCTAGAGGACTCCGTCACTAAGATCCTTGGTCTGAAATGGGATCCCAACACAGATCGATTGAAGTTCTCTATCCATCTCTCAGCCGACACGAAGACAACGAAGAGGATTATTCTGTCCGAGATTGCTCAACTCTTCGATCCTCTAGGATTGCTATCACCGGTGGTGATTCGTGCGAAAGCTCTACTCCAGCAACTCTGGTTGGAGAAAAAAGATTGGGATGATGAGTTGTCCCCGCATCTGGTCCAGAAATGGGCTCAATTTCGTGAAGAATTGTCTCAAGTGGAACAACTCTCGATCCCTCGTTGGCTGGGGTGTAGGAAGGAATCTCAGGTGGAAATCCATGGCTTCTCAGATGCGTCTCTACTAGCGATGTCTGCGGTGGTTTATTTGAAGGTGACGAGTGCGGATGGTGTTAGCATCTCTTTGGCTATTGCTAAAACCAAGGTGGCTCCTCTCAAGAAGCTCACCATTCCGCGTCTTGAGCTCAACGCCGCAGTCATTCTAGCCAAGCTCACAAGGTACGTTATTGTTCAGCTCAACCTTGGTACCGCTATGGTACATTTGTGGACAGACTCAGCTGTTGCTCTTGCGTGGATCTGTGCTCATCCTTCCAGGTGGAAGGAATATGTCCACAATAGAGTAGCCAGCATTCAGGAACTCGTGCAGGAAGCGAATTGGAGGTACGTCAGTGGGAAGGAGAATCCTGCTGATTGTGCATCTCGAGGCATTTCGGTAGCTCAACTCAATGCCCATCATTTGTGGTGGACGGGCCCAAAATGGCTACGCAAGGATTCTTCTCAATGGCCGAAAGGGAGCGCAAGATTGGACCCGTCAACAAATCTCGAGGAGAAGCCTGGGGTAACTCTAACTGCTTCTCTCGCGAGGTCAAGTCTCTGGGATCTTTGCACGCGATATTCCTCTCTCTACAAATTGTTGCGAATCACAGCAATTTGTCAAACGGTTGCAGGGAATATGATGCGGAAGTTGGGAAGGAAGAAGGCTGTTGTTGTCCCTGCAGTGTTTAGCCCTGAAAGCATCGAGGCAGCTCGGCTTTATTGGGTCAAGGCGACTCAAGCCTTTCATCTCCAAGCCGAGTGTGACATTATCTCTCACGGATTCCAACTGAAGAAGTCTCATCCGTTGACCAAGCTCACGGCCTTCATCGACCAACAGGGTGTTCTCAGAGTGGGCGGGCGTTTGAAGTTCTCAACTCTAGGACCAGAGAGTAGGCATCAGGCGATCATCCCTAAAGGTTCCGCGCTCGCAGAGCTTCTCATTAGGGACTCTCATCAGCGAACGCTGCATGGTGGAACTCAACTCACGTTGGCGCATCTCAGGAGGGCTTACTGGATTATTGGAGGTCGTCTACCAGTAAGATCCTTCATCCTCAAGTGCGTTGAATGTGCGCGTCATCGTGGGATTCGAGCTCAACAGCTGATGGGACAGCTTCCAGTGGCACGTCTTGTGTCGGATCGGGCTTTCTCTAACACTGGTGTGGATTATGCCGGACCAGTGTCGCTCAAGACGTGGAAGGGGCGTGGTCACAAGACCCAGAAGGGCTGGTTGGTGATTTTTGTGTGCATGGCCACGTCCGCTCTCCATCTGGAAGCTGTCACGGATTACTCTGCTGATGGGTTCATCGCGGCCTACAGGAGGTTCGTAAGTCGTCGAGGGTACTGCAGACATCTCTACAGTGATTGTGGCACTAACTTTCTCGGTGCTGACAAGGAGCTGAAGAAGCTGTTCTCTGCTGGCGCCAAGGAATTCCAGCATCTCTCTGCAGTATGTCTCAAGGATGGAACGCGGTGGTCGTTCAATCCTCCTGGAGCCCCTCATTTCGGAGGAAAATGGGAAGCAGCGGTAAAGTCGGTGAAGTATCATCTCGCTCGAACGGTTCGTGATACAACTCTCACGTTCGAGGAACTTTCGACGCTGCTGACCCAGATTGAAGCAGTTCTCAACTCCAGGCCTCTACAAGCGCTCTCGGAAGACCCTGATGACTTGTCCTGCTTAACCCCAGGGCATTTTCTCATTGGAGAAGCTCCAATAGCTCTTCCGGAGCCTTCTTTGGATCATCTCAACGTTGGACGGCTCTCTAGATGGCAACTGATTCAGCAGAGGCTGCAGTTCTTCTGGAAACAATGGTCTACAGGGTATCTGCAGCAGCTCCAGTCCATCTCCAAGTGGCATCATCCGTCCAACGAAGTCAAAGTCGGCAGCCTGGCACTTCTCTACGACGAGCGGTTCCCGCCATCGAAGTGGCCTCTTGCTCGTGTCACAGCTCTACATCCTGGGAAGGACGGTCTCTCCAGAGTTGTGACAATTAGGACCGCCTCGACGACGTTGACCAGGCCGATCTCCAAACTGGTTCTATTGCCGATCTCTACCAGTTAGAACTGGTCTTTCTCGACATGTTTAATCGCTGCTTAGTGTTCTAGGTCCTCAAGTACGGCTCTACTCCTTCAGTCAGCAACTGGGTTCCTGACGGGGGGAGAATGTTGAGGCAACAGCCTCATACTCGACAGGTCCAAGGGGTGGCAGCACTTCCTTGACTCGCTCTGCCTGACCGGCCGCGCTGCCATGTAGGTGCTCCAACCACGCACCGGTAGCGCTGACCTTCGTCTTCTCGAATCATTATTATTATTCACTCACAACGGTCGTTCTCTGTGCAGCGTCATTTTTTTGCTCTAAAACGGTTATCTCTAAACCGCGTGTGCATCTCAACATATCGTTTTTCTCTACCGTGTTTAACGGAAACAGTGTTTGCTCGCGGCTCTGATTTTGTGTATATTTCTCGACCCATATCTCAAATTGACTCGGAATAAACAGTTTTCCTTGTGACAAACTCAGCGTGTCTCGTGTCGCTCTCATTTCTCCAGAATCCCACTCCTTAACCCGCATCCGTGCTCCATCGGTTTTTTATTGTTAAATTCTCACCGAAACATAATTGATTCATTGTTTCATAGCAGATGGTCGTAGTTGAATACTTGTGGCAGAGACAAGGAAACATTTCATCAAGATATTATGTTAAAACTATTCGGAAGCCTGCCATCAATGTATTGATGGCGAACAAAAAACCTTAACGTATCACTCAGTAATACATCTTCAGCCACATGTTCGTTGTTCCCCGCTTGCGTAGGATCTTCTACGATTCTCCTCATTAGATTATCCTACAATCTGCCATGAGGCCACTCAAGCACAGAAATAACAATACATGATACATCATTCTGAGATCTCAGTTTTTCCAGGAATTGATATTTTTTTATATTCTAGCGTCTATGAGGGACTTGGTGAAAACGACCAAAGGGAATTCGCTTCGATGCAGATTGGTTATCTGATTGGAAAAAATCCGCGGGCTGCTTCTCATATCTTTCAGCAAGCTATACATAAAGCTTGGGAATTCCTCACCATCGACACCTTCAACATCTCATCGTTCCTGAACTGTGCAATATCTTACCTAGGAGTTCTGAACGATCGCCCATTGACTAACATAAATGACGTTGATGGATTTATCAGAAGTGACCCTCGTAACATTTATGATCTCGGTATGTATTTCTCATGGAGCAGGAATCGATCATCTTCTTGGAAGATCACATATGAACAAAAGCTTCTCGAGTTTTTGTATAAAACGTTTGTATAGGGTACTTCGAGAGAAAATCCCAGGTAATTCTCATCAGAATTGCTGCTATTATCGTAATTTCTAAATAATTATGATGATGATTGAAAAGAAATGAGCCTCTTAAAATTCAGAAATTTTTCCAAGTTCTAGTTCCATAGCAATCACGTGTATAGATACACTATATTTACACATGATCCCAATATTACCTATGGCAAATTAAGAAATGAAAGCCTGAAGAAAATTTTCGTACAATTGTTCCGAATGTGATCGAGACTAATAAGTTTGCATTCTTTTTTTCCCGGTTTTAAAAAATATTATCATAAAAATTTCAGCAAACTACGTATGTCCATTCTGCGAGCAACGGGTATCGAACATCAATTCACTTCCCTGCAACCACGGGTATAGTTATTGCGTGGAATGTGCAGTTTTGCATCAGACCGTTGCTGTCGCTAACAACGCTTCGTTGTACTGCTTCTGTGGTGAAGTCGTGAACGAATTGCAACAAATTTTTTGATATCACTCGTGTGTCCATGACAAGTGTTTGATGAGAGATGAGCGAAAGGAGGTGTCTACATAGAAATCATTGAGTGACAACATCTAGCGCATTCGCTAAGAAATTCAAGTGGATTTCCATTAATATCCTATTGGGAATTCTATTAGGTTTTTACGCGTTCTCGGCTGCATAGTGCCTGAGCTTTGCTCCAAGTTTTCTCCTTCAACGATAAGCAATACTTCAGCGTCTGCATGAACAGGAAACAATTGTGTCTCTTCTGGACAAAGGATCTTTCACTGGTGTCCAACAGGCCTTTAGCGCCAGTAACTAGCGGGATGAGGTTCACCCTCCAGACCGACGTGATTATGGACGATAAGGTCGGTGATGACTACCTCATCTCCACAGGCGATCCGGATCAACCCGAGGACTTAAGGGGAAACGGAACCCCTGTGTCTATAGGAAATGTTAGAATTGTTTTTTTCTCCTGCAATTATTGATTTTTATTTATGAAACTACTAACTACTACTATTTAACTACTTCATTGACTGCACAATGCAATGATCGAGTCAATGAAGTAGTCTTATAAATAAAAATTGATAATTGTAGGAGAAAACACAATTCTAAAATCTCTTGTATACGCAGGGCATCCATTTCCACTTAATTCTGGGGGATTTATTGATGCGACTAGACGTTCTAGTCTCTGACGATGAGAAACTTCATGTGTCCCATTTTTCCAACATCGATTCGTTTTGTCTTGGTCACTCCACTTTGTTAGAAACATTTCGAAGCTCAAGAAGGTCTTGGTTTCATTGGTGGAGATGGAGATGGAGAACTGAAATCTTGGAAAATTATATTCATGGAGTTGAGATGGGTTAAGAGTATTGAGTTCATGGGGCACATCTAGGAGAATTACGTGAAGAGGGTGAATGATGGTTTGAAGGAACTGGAGCTCCAAGAGGCGATGGCTAATTTCCCGGTGAGACGATTGGCCTTGGAGATGATGAATGGGAAGTAGGTTTTGATTAGTAGTTTTTATGGCCTCTGGGTCATACTGGTTCATGAAATTGGTAGAGATCTTGAGGTGGAGTTGGTGCAGACGATTTGGGAGGATGAGAAATCGATTGGCGGATCGGATTATATTATTTTGATGGAACTTATCTTGTGGATTTTAAAATTCATTAATCGTTGGTGAAACTGGATGAAAGTTGGAAGAAGTTGGGAGCGAAACTTAATAAACAAATGTTTTATTCAATTTTGTATAAAAGAAAGTTTCATAATGTTCAAAAGTATCAGACGGGGAAGAAATCACGGATGAAGTCATGAATTTATTGAGGGAAGGTTTGGAGGATATTTCATTAGTTTTAATTTGATTGGTACCTTAAGCTAATAGAAGCGAAAACATTTAGTGCATTCGATAAAAAATTGTAGTGAATCTCTCTTGATGTTCATTCAAAAATTCTATCAGGTTCTTACTCTTTCTGTATTACAGAATTCAGAGCTTCACTCCTATTTTTTGGAAATAAAGTTATTTAGACTAGAAAATTTTTTATAAAAAATCAGTAGACTCAAACTTTCATATAAATTACTCTGCTCCTGTAGAAATTCAATAGAAATGTCTCTGCTCAAATTGAATCAGAAAAGGGATAAAATGCAGTGACAAAAACTTGAAAAGTTGACGACAAGAAATTCCTATAGGGAATATCTAAATAAAATAAATTGTAAAGAAATTGAAATCTATCGATTTCGAATCAATCCAAATTGAGTAGAATTTTTCAGTGAATGCGCTAGGTTTATCTAAGACCATTCATTCTTAGACATTTATACATTTTTACATTTTTTTTAGATATTTATTCAATAACATATGTTATTAAGCGTCATACAAGAATGAATAATAATGAATCAATATGTTATGTACACGAGTAAACATTCCTTTGACTGGATAACGATACTGGAGTAAATTTTTTCATAGTTTTATGTATGTTAAAGCCTCGCTTTAATTTATCACTCAAATTCCTTAAAATTTTCATAATAAGAAAAATTAGAATTAGAATTAGAAAATTAGAATTTTCAGTACAATATAATGATAGTTTTTAATAATATTTGCCGTTAGAACGACGGTGGCGATATACAGTAGTATGTATATATACCTGTAATAATAAGAATAATAATGATAATAATAAAATGTTATAGTTATAAAACTGAAAAATCAATTATTTGAAATAATAAGAATTCTTTTCAGTAAGATATAATGATAGTTTTTTTTTTCTCTAAATTCTAATTCTCTTAGAATTTTTTAATGCCTAAAGGAGGTTAGGCGGTGTATGAGGTGAATTTGAGAGTGAATTTCTATGGTTCCCGGTAGCTTAGTCGGTAAGAGTGCCCGGCGCGTATCTGGGAGACCCAGGTTCGATTTCCGGCTGGGTGAAGCTGAAATTTTTTCTCTCTAAATTCTAATTCTCTTAGAATTCTTTAATGCCTAAAGGAGGTTAGGCGGTGTATGAGATGAATTTGAGAGTGAATTTCTGTGGTTCCCGGTAGCTTAGTCGGTAAGAGTGCCCGGCGCGTATCTGGGAGACCCGGGTTCGATTCCCGGCTGGGTGAAGCGGAAATTTTTTCTCTCTAAATTCTAATTCTCTTAGAATTTTTTTTTTTTTTAAATGATGTTCTAAAAATGAAACAGCGAATCTTGTTCATTGAAAAAACTCAGCCTTCACCCCCCTCGCCTGTGAGAGTTCAACTGTTTTGGAGATTAATCCAGGTTTCAAGAAACATGTAAACATTAATGGCGTTTGTCTTTCACTGGCTAACCAGTGAAAGACCTTTGGTTTTGCGCGCCGTGTTTCTTGCATTTGGCATAGTTGGTAAAACAAGTGACAACTTCATTGTTTGTTGTCACTAGTTTTATCGACTAAACCAAATCGAAGAAACACGGCGCGCAAAATCAAAGGTTAGCCAGTGGAAGAAAAGCGTCATAAGAATCAAAAAAGTAATTTTAAAGAAACTCACTCAGATAAGTTGGAGAAAAACCACGTCAAGAAATGCGCTCTAATATTGTGTCATCAGAATATAAGGATTTCAATTTCTGAAGATCAAGTCTTGATGTGAATTATGAAACGTGTCAAAAAATTCAGTGAGAATGAAGTAAATATTAATTCCCCGAGACATAAATCAAGAAATTTCTAGAATTGCGAGATAATCTTGAAATAGTTATTAGGAATTTCCCTAACAAGTAAGATTTATCTTCATTGATTCACTGAATCTTAAAAATATTTTAAATATTTTTATTTATGATTTAAGTCAGTGTTTTACTTGAACACGTTGTATTTTTTGAATTTGCTGACGGGATTACCAATTCCTGAACGATTGAGACCCTAAAGGTAGTAATGATTCCCACATCACCGGTTATCAATCAAACAGTTTGTCCGATAACGCGTGGGTTTGTTTTCGAGAGTTATTGCATTGAGGAGATTAGCATTGTCGTTTTATTGTTTTTGATAGGATTTACGAGTCATCCAAGCGCAATGTTATACATTTCTTCATTCACCTTTCGTCATCATTCATTAAATGCAATGAACCCGTATAACGACATTCCATATTTGATACTACATTTTTTTCTATGGCCGGGGAATTTTTTCCCTCGGAGTGCCTTGTTACAGCACTGCATTTGGCTTTCGGATACGAGGATATCAGCTCATTAATGATAGGGTAATGGGAGGCAAAGATCTTAATTTCGTATAACCATACATTCCGGCCAGAGATTATAGGGGAGATCTGCCATGCAGAGGCGGATCATGCGGGTGGCGGACCTGGCGGACGCCAGGGGCCGCGGGTTCGAGGGGGGCCCCGAGTTTGGTGATTCAAAAAAAATCGAATGATTATTTTTCGAATAAAAATGATTATTCGATTTGATGAATGAAAATGACGCAATGAATCGATTCTTTGCCGACGTCACTGGAGAGGAAATCAAATTCGATTTTTTCTTTCTCGTTATCTGTTCTCGGAAACGAATGTTTTGACTTGGAACGCCGGCCGGTCGGCCTGCATAACAAAACATCTTACAGCTAATGTCAGTCAGTATGTGCCTGGATCAGTATGTGAGGTGACACTCTCAATGCAATTCCTCTCGTTCATAACTACGAATGAACGGTTATTTCATGTTTTAAATAATTGATACTTAAAAAAGTGCATTTTTCATTTGGATTTTAATGGTAAGTATATGCATTCATATTGAAAACGTGAAGTGACCATATTTGTCCCCTGACAAAGTAACCGTACAATCATTGAAAAATCACAATTTTTTTTAGTAACGAGAATGAGAACGTATCAATCTGGAACAGAAAAAAGAGCCAAAGCAAAAAAAATTCAAACGAGTATTGCAAACCAAAGAAATTCGTTGGAAAAGTTTGTCGTTGTCGAGAGAGTCGGTGAGTCATCCCCATCTTCTTCTTCTTCATGTGATCGTATTGCCGATCAGCCTGCTCCAGACGTTGAAAATGAAAACGCAGAATTCAGACCTATGGTGTATGAAAAGAAGCTGTGTGGTGAAAATTCGGTGGAGGACGAGAATTGCAACAAATCTAGTGACGACAGGAGACAAATCACTGGAGATGACCCCCTCATCAGCATGACATTGCTCTTTGGCCTACGGTTCTATCTGACGGGCAAATTGATCACATTATCATGAACAAACCCAAGAATATTGGGAACAGAGAATCTGAAATCAGTTTACGAGGATCGAGAACAAGTGTATTTCCGAGGATTAACAACTGATCATTTTTATCGTTTTAAATCAAATGGTCTCAAGGAAAAAAGAGATTGGCTTGTTTTCTCTGAGACCAGTCAATGTGTATACCGTTGGTCATGTAAATTATTTTCCAAGTCGACATCAAAACTTATCAGTGGCTTCAAGAATTGGCAAACAATCATCACAACGCTGTCAGATCATGAATTGTCGAAAGAGCATATGTCATCAATGTGTACTTTGTATAGAAGACCGTCAACGTTGAACAGAATTGACAGGGATTTATTGGAGCAGCGAGAGAATGAGCAGAATTACTGGAAGCAAGTATTGGAGAGGGTAATATCGACAGTGAAATTCTTAGGCAGGCTAGGGCTTGCCTTCCGTGGTTACGATAAGAATCAAAAGTCAAATCGTCAGGGAAACTATTTGACATGCTTAAAATACTTGAGTGAATATGACGATTCTTTGAAGCTCCATCTAAAACGATATGGCAACCCAAGACGAGGAAACGTCAATTATGTGTCCCATACTACTTGTGATGAATTTATCCTCCTTAACACGCATTGTTGAGGAAGTTCATGCAGCAAATTATTATAGTCTCATACTCGACTCTACTCCTGATGTTTCTCATGTTGATCAATTGACACTCATCATGAGATACGTAGTAAGCAATGCGGAAATAAAAGAAAGATTTCTGGCATTCATACCCATAAGAGAACATACAGCAGCGCATATGGAGGACAAAGTATTATACTACTTGGAGGAATTAGGCATCGATATCAAACTTTGTCGAGGAAAACCGTATGACAACGCCACAAATAAGTCTGGAAAATATTCTGGATTACAAGCACGCATTAAGATCTACACTCCTAATGCAACGTACCTCCCTTGTGCTAGTCACTCCTTAGATTTAGTCATCAATTTCAGCGTGGAAAATTGTAGCACGGCATCTCGTTTTTTTCTCTTCGTTCAGAATTTATTCACTTTTTTTTCTGCATCTACTCATCGTTGGCAGCTTTTGTGTCAATATCTCAAAAAGGGTGAAAAAGTGATAACAGTGAAGAAGTTATCGGACACTAGGTGATCAGCTAGAGCTGCTGCCGTATGTGGATTAAGACATGGTTACAATTACCTCAAAGAAGCTTTGTCGAACATGTGCAGGTCTAAATCAGAGAAGAAAATTACAATTGTGGTAGCGAAATGTTTGCTGAAGAGAATGAATGCCTACGAAACTGCACTTATGATTGTAATGTGGGACACTCTTGTGCAAAGGGTTAATGCCACTAGTAAGTCACTCCAGTCCATTCAGTGTTCGGTATTTAAAGGATTGCACCTATTGACGTCACTGTCCTGGCGAAAATAACTCCTTAAATCTTAGTACGAAAAAAAGAGTAATGGAAGCCAGCACGTTATTGCCGATTTCGAATCATTTCCAATTGCGTTAAGTATCACTTAAGCAGGTAGTACCAGAAATTAATGAGATCTGAGGAGTGACGTGTTAGCATTCGCTAGAGATTAAAAGTGGTGATAAGACATTCAAAAGCTCTCCTCCCAGTAAATTGTTGATACAGAAAAAAAAAAATAATGACTGAGAGAAAAGGGTTCTAATGTGGACACCCCTGTATCCTAGGGCAATTGTGTAAATTTGATGGGTAAAAGCACAATAAGTTTCAGGGGAACCACCCCTCATTTTTTATCTAATGTCTTTCTCTTTAAAGGAAATCATAACAAAAGATAAATAATATTTGAATATATTTCTTTGCGTGTTTCCAGTAAAAATGAATGTCAAATTAATCAATACATGATTATCTTCGGAAACTCGGGACTGCACGCAACTGAGCAATGGAAGTTTCAATGGGAACACCCATGAATCCTATGACAATTGGTCAAATTCGATAGGTGAAAATGTAATGAGTTTTAGGGAGGAACCACCGCCCTGCTTATTTTTTATGTCTTTCTACTTAAAAAAAAATCATAACAAAAGATAAATAATATTTGACTTCATTTCTTTGCTTATCTCCAGTGAAGATGAATGTCAAATTAATCAAGACACGATTATTTTCGAACATTGGGGACTGCGCGGGACTGAGCAATGAAGGTTTCAATGGGAACACCATTGAATCTTATGACAATAGGTCCAATTCGATAGGTGAAAATGTAATAAGTTTTAGGGGGAAAACCCCTTAATTCTTGTTTTTGATGTCTTTCTCTTTAAAGAAAATCATAACAAAAGAAATAATATTTGAATCTATTTTTTTGCGTGTCTCCAGTTAAGATGAATGTCGAATCAATCAATAACATGATTATTTTCGAACATTGGAGACTGCGCGCAACTGAGCAATGGAAGTTCCAATGGGAACACCATTGAATCCTATGACAATTGGCCAAATTCGATGGGTGAAAATGTAATAAGTTTTAGGGGGGAAACCCCTCACTTCTTGTTTTTGATGTCTTTCTCTTTAAAGAAAATCACATTAAAAGATAAATAATATATGACTTCATTTCTTTGCGTGTCTCCAGTAAAGATGAATGTCAAATTAATCAATACATGATTATTTTCGAACATTGGGGACTGCGCGGGACTGAGCAATGAAGGTTTCAATGGGAACACCCTTGAATCCTATGACAATTGGTCAAATTCGATAGGTGAAAATGTAATAAGTTTTAGAGTGGAACACCCCCCCCCCTTCTTATTTTTGATGTCTTTCTCTTTAAAAAAAATCATAACAAAAGATAAATAATATTTGACTCTATTTCTTTGCGTGTCTCCAGTCAAGATGAATGTCGAATTAATCAATACATGATTATTTTCGGAAATTCGGGACTGCGCGCAACTGAGCAATGGAAGTTTCAATGGGAACACCCTTGAATCCTATGACAATTGGTCAAATTCGATAGGTGAAAATGTAATAAGTTTTAGGGGGGAACCCCCCCCACTTCTTATTTTTGATGTCTCTCTCTTTAAAAAAAATCATAACAAAAGGTAAATAATATTTGACTTCATTTCTTTGCTTATCTCCAGTGAAGATGAATGTCAAATTAAACAAGACACGATTATTTTCGAACATTGGGGACTGCGCGGGACTGAGCAATGAAGGTTTTAATGGGAACACCATTGAATCTTATGACAATTGGTCCAATTCGATAGGTGAAAATGTAATAAGTTTTAGGGGGTAAACCCCTCAATTCTTGTTTTTGATGTCGTTCTCTTTAAAGAAAATCATAGCAAAAGAAATAATATTTGACTCTATTTTTTTGCGTGTCTCCAGTTGGGATGAATGTCAAATCAATCAATAACATGTTTATTTTCGAACATTGGAGACTGCGCGCAACTGAGCAATGGAAGTTCCAATGGGAACACCATTGAATCCTATGACAATTGGCCAAATTCGATAGGTGAAAATGTAATAAGTTTTAGGGGGGAAACCCCTCACTTCTTGTTTTTGATGTCTTTCTCTTTAAAGGAAATCATAACAAAAGATAAATAATAATAATTATTATTATTTATTTTCTGTGTATGGGGTACATAGCCCCGTTGCAGGGGGGGGGGGAATATTATACATAGTATATATATGTGTGTATGATAATATATACATTTGGCATGGAAAGTTGATAGAAATTGCTAATTAGAGAAGAATACAAAGAAGTGCAGATGGTCTTATTGTAGGAATATTACAATAAACAACAGATCAATTTAGTTACGCACAAAACTGATTGATTTTTGGAGCGAACGTATAGAAGCATTTGTCTGATCAACATTCCGTCTGTCTGCTAAAAAATTCAGAGCAAATTTATAAATGGCCTTGATTTCGGAGTAATTAGCATTAAAAAAGATATTTCCAAAAGGACGGTTGGCAAAGTTCCGGAAACCACTGTACAAAGTTTTGCGCATACTGGCCGATACTGAACAGCTCAAGAAAAAGTGTTCAAGGGTATCCTGTTCATTTTTTTCACAGTATTTACAAGTACTCTGGGGACTGAAGGATACTTTCGCATTCGAAACATAAAAATAACAACTAAATTTGTTCGCAAGTCGCAGTTGTGCAATGATTCGTTTCATGTGTAAATTGTGGTTATCAGTGAGGTATTGAGATTTCCATACATGTGATTGGGGGCAGAAGGGAGGAATGGACTGGCAGGAGGCAGAGACATACCACCTCTCAAGGTCTTCACGTCTGAGGAGGTTTTCCAAATCGGCAAAAATTTCAATAGTTTTGGGGGCTAACGTTGAATAATTCAAGTCATACCAGAGGGATTCATGATTAGTTAACTCAAGGAATTTACGAATTTGGGAGGCCCAGTTATAAGAGTCATTACAGCCGGAGTTGGAGCTCAGTTGAATCAGTCTAGTGACACAAATCCTGGGGAGAAATGAGTTTTCCTGCTCAAGAATTTTCAGCAGCCAGTCCTATGAAAACTTCATGATTCTGTAACTCACGTGAACAAGATTAATTTCAAGCCTGAGTGCCCAACCTGGGGTGCACTCAGGGAGGTTCAGTGTGCGCTTGAAAAAATCTTGTTGTGGTTTTTCTAAATCCGCATTCTGAAGAAGGCCCCAGGAGGGGATAGCATACCGAAGGGTGGAACTTATTAGTGAATTATACAAGGTGACGTATGTTCTCCAGGAACTAACATTCAAACTAGTGAGACCCGCGAGGGCCGCCCCAGTTGCCATTTTAGCCTTTGTAATGGCGTATCTGGCAGCCTCATTACCGAGTCCATTCCTTGAGAGAGCTATACCTAGGTACAGATATGATTTGACCACCTCGATCTCAGAGCCCTTATATCGTTTAAATCTAGAATTTAAGCATTGTATTCTCCCTGTTCTCTTGAATACCATGATCTTTGTTTTTGAAACGTTCACAGCAAGACCATTAAGATAACAATAATCCGCGAGGGCGCCAAGTGCTCTTTGCTATTTGATGTGCGAATCTACCAAAATAGCTGTATCATCAGCATACGGCAACATCAAAACATGTGTGACGCCGTCAATGTTCAATCCGGAGATATTCCTGTCACGGAAGAATTGTTCGAAATCAGAAATATATAAGATGAATAAAAGTGCACTCAGGTTCTCCCCTTGGAGTACCCCCTCCGTAACCTCAAACTTTTCCGAAAGCTGATTGCCACTTTTAACTTGGATATTCGCTTTGTCATACAAGGACTTAAAGACCCTAATTATTTTTGAACTCGTCCCAAGATTGTTCAGCTTGGTCCAGAGTCTGTTATGAGGTATCGAGTCGAAGGCCCTTTGGAAGTCGACAAAAATAAAAAAAACTTCCCGTTTTGGCAGACGGAATTGGAGCTGTACAGCAGAAAGAAGGGTGAAAATGGCCTCGGTGAATCCCATGCCAGCCCTGAAACCAAACGGAGACTGGGGCAGGATGTTATTCCTTTCGGCCCAGCATTCAAGCCTTTCCTTGATGACGTAAGTGAAGATCTTAGTGAGATGGTTCACAAGAGTGATACCTCGGTAATAATGGGATCAGCCCTAAAAAGATGAATAATATTTGACTCTATTTCTTTGCGTGTCTCCAGTTAAGATGAATGTGAAATTAATCAATAGATGATTATTTTCGAACTTTGGAGGCTGCGCGGAACTGAGCAATGCAAATTTCAATGAGAACACCATTGAATTTTATGACAATTGATCCAATTCGATATGTGAAAATGTAATAAGTTTTAGGGGGAAAACCCCCCAATTCTTGTTTATGATGTCTTTCTCTTTAAAGAAAATCACAACAAAAGATAAATAATATTTGACTCCATATTTTGCGTGTCTCCAGTTAAGATGAATGTCAAATTAATCAATAACATGATTATTTTCGAACATTGGGGACTGCGCGTAATTGAGCAATGGAAGTTTCAATGGGAACACATTTGAATCCTATGACAATTGGCCAAATTCGATAGGTGAAACAGTAATAATTTTAGGGGGAAACCCCTCGCTTCTTGTTTTTGATGTCTTTCTCTTTAAAGGAAATAATAACAAAAGATGAATAATATTTGACTCTATTTCTTTGTGTGCCTCCAGTTAAGATGAATGTCAAATTAATCAATACATGATTATTTTCTGAAATTCAGGAAGGCGCGCAACTGAGCAATGGAAGTTTCAATGAGAATACCATTGAATCCTATGACAATTGGCCAAATTCGATAGGTGAAAATGTAATAAGTTTTAGGGGGAAACCCCACACTCCTTGTTTTTCATGTCTTTCTCTTTAAAGCAAATCACATTAAAAGATAAATAATATTTGACTTCATTTCTTTGCGTGTCTCCAGTTAAGATGAATGTCAAATTAATCAATAACATGATTATTTTCGAACATTGAGGACTGCGAGGTACTGAGCAATGGAAGTTTCAATGGGAACACCATTGAATCCTATGACAATTGGCCAAATTCGATAGGTGAAAATGTAATAAGTTTTAGGGGGAAACCCCACACTCCTTGTTTTTCATGTCTTTCTCTTTAAAGCAAATCACATTAAAAGATAAATAATATTTGACTTCATTTCTTTGCGTGTCTCCAGTTAAGATGAATGTCAAATTAATCAATAACATGATTATTTTCGAACATTGAGGACTGCGAGGAACTGAGCAATGGAAGTTTCAATGGGAACACCATTGAATCCTATGACAATTGGCCAAATTCGATGGGTGAAAATGTAATAAGTTTTAGGGGGAAACCCCTCACTTCTTGTTTATGATGTCTTTCTCTTTAAAGAAAATCATAATAAAAGATAAATAATATTTGACTCCATTTCTTTGCGTGCCTCCAGTGAAGATGAATGTCAAATTAATCAATACGTGATTATTTTCGGAAATTCGGGACTGCGCGCAACTGAGCAATGGAAGTTTCAATGGGAACATCCTTGAATGCTATGACAATTGGTCAAATTCGATAGGTGAAAATGTAATAAGTTTTAAGGGGGAAACACCTCACTTGTTGTTTTTGATGTCTTTCTCTTCAAAGAAACTCGTAACAAAGGATAAATAATATTTGACTTCATTTCTTTGTGTGTCTCCAGTTAAGATGAATATCAAATAAATCAAGACACGATTATTTTCGAACATTCGGCACTGCGCGGGACTGAGCAATGGAGATTTCAATTGGAACACCATTGAATCTTATGAGAATTGATCCAATTCGATAGGTGAAAATGTAATACTTTTTAGGGGGAAACCCCTCAATTCTTGTTTTTGATGTCTTTCTCTTTAAAGAAAATCACATTAAAAGATAAATAATATATGACTTCATTTCTTTGCGTGTCTCCAGTAAAGATGAATGTCAAATTAATCAATACATGATTATTTTCGAACATTGGGGAGTGCGCGGAACTGAGCAATAGTAGTTTCAATGAGAACACCATTCAATTTTATGACAACTGATCCAAGTCGATCGGTGAAAATGTAATTTGTAAGGGAGAAATCCCTTACTTCTTGTTTTTGATGTCTTTCTCTTCAAAGAAAATCATAACGAAGGATAAATAATATTTGACTTCATTTCTTTGCGTGTCTCCAGTTAAGATGAATGTCAAATTAATCAATAACATGATTATTTTCGAACATTGGCGACTGCTTGGTACTGAGCAATGAAAGTTTCAATGAGAACACCATTGAATTTGATGACAATTGATCCAATTCGATCCGTGAAAATGTAATAAGTTTTAGGGGTAAAACGCCCCAATTCTTGTTTATGGTGTCTTTCTCTTTAAAGAAAATCACAACAAAAGATAAATAATATTTGACTCCATTTTTTTCGTGTCTCCAGTTAAGATGAATGTCAAATTATTCAATAACATGATTATTTTCGAACATTGGGGACTGCGCGGAACTGAGCAATGGAAGTTTCAATGAGAACACCATTGAATCCTATGACAATTGGCCAAATTCGATAGGTGAAAATGTAATAAGTGTTAGGGGGGAAACCCCTCATTTCTTGTTTTTGATGTCTTTCTCTTTAAGGAAAATCACATTAAAAGATACATAATATTTGACTTTATTTGTTTGCGTGTCTCCAGTTAAGATGAATGTCGAATTAATCAATACATGATTATTTTCTGAAATTCGGGACTGCGCGCAACTGAGCAATGGAAGTTTCAATGGGAACACCATTGAATCCTATGACAATTGGCCAAATTCGATAGGTGAAACTGTAATAAGTTTTAGGGTGAAACCCATCGCTCCTTATTTTTGATGTCTTTCTCTTTAAAGGAAATCTTAACAAAAGATAAATAATATTTGACTCTATTTCTTTGCGTGCCACCAGTTAAGATGAATGTCAAATTAATCAATACATGATTATTTTCTGAAATTCGGGACTGCGCGCAACTGAGCAATGGAAGTTTCAATGAGAACACCATTGAATCCTATGACAATTGGCCAAATTCGATAGGTGAAAATGTAATAAGTGTTAGGGGGGAAACCCCTCATTTCTTGTTTTTGATGTCTTTCTCTTTAAAGAAAATCACATTAAAAGATACATAATATTTGACTTTATTTGTTTGCGTGTCTCCAGTTAAAATGAATGTCGAATTAATCAATACATGATTATTTTCTGAAATTCGGGACTGCGCGCAACTGAGCAATGGAAGTTTCAATGAGAACACCATTGAATCCTATGACAATTGGCCAAATTCGATAGGTGAAAATGTAATAAGTGTTAGGGGGGAAACCCCTCATTTCTTGTTTTTGATGTCTTTCTCTTTAAAGAAAATCACATTAAAAGATACATAATATTTGACTTTATTTGTTTGCGTGTCTCCAGTTAAGATGAATGCCGAATTAATCAATACATGATTATTTTCTGAAATTCGGGACTGCGCGGAACGGAGCAAAGGAAGTTTCAATGAGAACACCATTGAATCCTATGACAATTGGCCAAATTCGATAGGTGAAAATGTAATAAGTGTTAGGGGGGAAACCCCTCATTTCTTGTTTTTGATGTCTTTCACTTTAAGGAAAATCACATTAAAAGATACATAATATTTGACTTCATTTGTTTGCGTGTCTCCAGTTAAGATGAATGTCGAATTAATCAATACATGATTATTTTCGGAAATTCGGGACTGCGCGGAACTGAGCAATAGAATTTTCAATGGGAACACCATTGAATCCTATGACAATTGGCCAAATGCGATAGGTGAAAATGTAATACGTTTTAGGGGGGAACCCCCCATGCCTCTTCTTATTTTTGATGTCTTTCTCTTTAAAAAAAAAAATAACAAAAGATAAATAATATTTGACTTCATTTCTTTGCTTATTTCCAGTGAAGATGAATGTCAAATTAAACAAGACACGATTATTTTCGAAGATTGGAGACTGCGCGGGACTGAGCAATGAAGGATTCAATGGGAACACCATTGAATCTTATGACAATTGGTCCAATTCGATAGGTGAAAATGTAATCAGTTTTAGGGGGAAAACCCCTCAATTCTTGTTTTTGATGTCTTTCTCTTTAAAGAAAATCATAGCAAAAGCAATAATATTTGACTCTATTTTTTTTGCGTGTCTCCAGTTGAGATGAATGTCAACTCAATCAATAACATGATTATTTTCGAACATAGGAGACTGCGCGCAACTGAGCAATGGAAGTTCCAATGGGAACACCATTGAATCCTATGACAATTGGCCAAATTCGATAGGTGAAAATGTAATAAGTTTTAGGGGGAAACCCCTCCCATCTTGTTTTTGATGTCTTTCTCTTTAAAGGAAATCATAACAAAAGATAAATAATATTTGACTCCAGTTCTTTGCGTGTCTCGAGTTAAGATGAATGTTAAATTAATCAATACATGATTATTTTCGAATATTGGAGACTGCGCGGATCTGAGCAATGGAAGTTTCAATGAGAACACCATTGAATTTTATGACAATTGATCCAATTCGATAGGTGAAAATGTAATAAGTTTTAGGGGGAAAACCCCCAATTCTTGTTTATGATGTCTTTCTCTTTAAAGAAAATCACAACAAAAGATAAATAACATTTGACTCCATTTTTTTGCGTGTCTCCAGTTAAGATGAATTTCAAACTAATCAGTACATGATTATTTTCGGTAATTCGCGACTGCGCACAACTGAAAAATGGAAGTTTCAATGGGAACACCATTGAATCCTATGACAATTGGCCAAATTCGATAGGTGAAAATTTAATAAGTTTTAGGGGGAAACCCCTCACTTCTTGTTTTTGATGTCTTTCTCTTTAAAGAAAATCATAACAAAAGACGAATAATATTTGACTCCATTTCTTTGCGTGTCTCCAGTAAACATGAATGTCAAATTAATCAATACATGATTATTTGCGGAAATTCGGGACTGCACGCAACTGAGCAATGGAAGTTTCAATGGGAACACCCTTGAATCCCATGAAAATTGGTCAAATTCGATAGGTGAAAATGTAATAAGTTTTAGGAGGGAACCCCACGTATGAAAAAATTCAATAGGCTTATCCTATAGGACTTCCTATAAGATTTCCTATAGGTTTGCCTATAGAACAATTCTGGGGAGAATTGAAACACTTTCTATAGGATTTCGTTGCCAAGTCTGCGGGAATTAAGATTTCCTATAGATTAAAGATCTATCNTTAAGATTTCCTATAGATGAAAGATCTATAGAGGATTCTTTGTAGGATGACTTATAGGATTTTTTATTCAGGGAGAACATTGTTTAAATAACCATGGAATATCTATAGGAAAGATGACTATGGGAACTGGGCCATAGCAATTCGTTTATAGGGAATATGTTCATGGAAATTTGATTGTTTATAGAAATTTTTCTATGAATAACCATGAGATTTCTATCGGGGAGATGTCTATGGGAATTGAGCCATATGAAGTCTTTTATAGGGATTCGAATTTTGTATAGAAACTTTTCTATGAATAACCGTGGGTTTCCTATAGGAAAGATGACGATGGGAAGTGGGCTATATGAATTCGTGTATAGGGATTTGCAATTTTCATAGAAACTATATTCTATAAATGACCATGGGATTTCTATTGGGGAGATGTCTATGGGAAGTGCGACATAGGAATTCGTTTATGGGGAATTTGATTGTTTATAGACATTGTTCTATAAATGACCATGGGATTTCTATCGGGGAGCTGTCTATGGGAATCGGGCCATAGGAATTCGTTTATGGGGATTCGAGTTTTTTATAGAAACTTTTCTATGAATAACTGTGGGATTTCTATAGGAAAGATGACTATGGGAAGTGGGCTATATGAATTCGTGTATAGGGATTTGCAATTTTCATAGAAACTGTATTCTATAAATGACCATGGGATTTCTATTAGGGAGATGTCAATGGGAATTGGGCCATAGAAATTCGTTTTTGGGGAATTTGATTGTTTATAGAAATTGTTCTATAAATGACCATGAGATTTCTATCGGGGAGATGTCTATGGGAATCGGGCCATAGGAATTCGTTTATGGAGAATTTGTTTGTTTACAGAGATTGTTCTATGAATAACCATGGGATTGCTATTGCGGAGATGTCTATGGGAATTGGGCCATAGGATTTCGTTTATGGGGATACGAGGTTTTTATAGAAACTTTTCTATGAATAACCGTGGGATTCCTATAGGAAGGATGACTATGGGAAGTGGGCCGTATGAATACGTATATAGGGATTTGCAATTTTCATAGAAACTACATTCTATAAATGACCATGGGATTTCTATTGGGGAGATGTCTATGGGAAGTGGGCCATAGGAATTCGTTTATGGGGAATTTGATTGTTTATAGAAATTGTTCTATCAATAACCATGGGATTTCTATTGGGGAGATGTCTATGGTAATTAGGCCATAGGAATTCGTTTATGGGGAATTTGATTGTTTATAGAAATTGTTCTATAATTGACCATGGGATTTCTATCGGGGAGATGACTATGGGAATCGGGTCATAGGAATTCGTTTATGGGGATTCGAGTTTTTTATAGCAACTTTTCTATGAATAACCTTGGGATTCCTATAGGGAAGATGACTATGGGAAGTGGGCTATATGAATTCGTGTATAGGGATTTGCAATTTTCATAGAAACTATATTCTATAAATGACCATGGGATTTCTATTGGGGAGATGTCTATGGGAAGTGGGCCATAGGAATTCGTTTATGGGGAATTTGATTGTTTATAGAAATTGTTCTATAAATGACCATGGGATTTCTATCGGGGAGATGTCTATGGGAATCGGGCCATAGGAATTCGTTTATGGGGATTCGAGTTTTTTATAGAAACTTTTCTATGAATAACTGTGGGATTTCTATAGGAAAGATGACTATGGGAAGTGGGCTATATGAATTCGTGTATAGGGATTTGCAATTTTCATAGAAACTATATTCTATAAATGACCATGGGATTTCTATTGGGGAGATGTCCATGGGAAGTGGGCCATAAGAATTCGTTTATGGGGAATTTGATTGTTTATAGAAATTGTTCTATGAATAACCATGGGATTTCTATTGGGGAGATGTCTATGGGAATTGGGCCATAAGAATTCGTTTACGGGGAATTTGATTTTTTATGGAAATTGTTCTATAATTGACCATGGGCTTTCTATCGGGGCGATGTCTATGGGAATCGCGCCATAGTAATTCGTTTATGGGGATTCGAGTTTTTTATAGAAACTTTTCTATGAATAACCGTGGGATTCCGATAGGAAGGATGACTTTCCCCGATAGAAATCCCATTGTTATTTATAGAACAATTTCTATAAACAATCAAATTCCCCATAAACGAATTCCTATGGCTCAATTCCCATAGACGTCTCCCTAATAGAAATCCCATGGTCATGTATAGAATATAGTTTCTATGAAAATTGCAAATCACTATACACGCATTCATATAGGCCAATTCCCATAGTCAGCCGTCCTATAGAAATCCCACAGTTATTCATAGAAAAGTTTCTATAAAAAACTCGAATCCTGATAAATGAATTCCTTTGGCCCGATTCCCATAGCAATCTCCCCAATAGAAATCCCATGGTCATTTATAGAACAATTTCTATAAACAATCAAATTTCCCATAAACGAATTCCTATGTCCCACTTCCCATAGACATCTCCCCAATAGAAATCCCATGGTCATTCATAGAATATAGTTTCTATGAAAATTGCAAATCCCTATATACGAATTCATATAGCCCACTTCCCAACGTCATCTTTCCTATAGGAAACCCACTGTTATTCATAGAAAAGTTCCTATAAAAAATTCGAATCACTATAAAAGACTTCATATGGCTCAATTCCCATAGACATCTCCCCGATAGAAATCCCATGATTATTCATGGAACAATTTCTATAAACAATCAAATTTCCATGAACAGATTCCCTATAAACGAATTGCTATGGCCCAGTTCCCATAGTCATCTTTCCTATAGATATTCCATGGTTATTTAAACAATATTCTCCCTGAATAAAAAATCCTATAAGTCATCCTACAAAGAATCCTCTATAGATCTTTCATCTATAGGAAATCTTAATTCCCGCAGACTTGGGAACGAAATCCTATAGAAAGTGTTTCGATGCTCCATAGAATTGTTCTATAGGCAAACCTATAGGAAATCCTATAGGAAGTCCTATAGGATAAGCCTATTGAATTTTTTCATACGTGCCGCCTCCCCACCTTCTTATTTTTGATGTCTTTCTCTTTAAAAAAAATCATAACAAGAGATAAATAATATTGGACTTCATTGCTTTGCTTATCTCCAGTGAAGATGAATGTCAAATTAATCAAGACACGATTATTTTCGAACATTGGGCACTGCGCGGGATTGAGCAATGAAGGTTTCAATGGGAACACTATTGAATCTTATGACAATTGATCCAATTCGATACGTGAAAATGTTATAAGTTTTAGGAGGAAAAACCCTCAATTCTTCTTTTTGATGTCTTTATCTTTAAAGAAAATCATAACAAAAGATAAATAATATTTGACTCCATTTTTTTGCGTGTCTCCAGTTAAGATGAATGTCAAATCAATCAATAACATGATTATTTTCGAACATTGGAGACTGCGCGCAACTCAGAAATGGAAGTTCCAATGGGAACACCATTGAATCCTATGACAATTGGCCAAATTAGATGGGTGAAACTTCTTGTTTTTCATGTCTTTCTCTTTAAAGAAAATCACATTTGTTGCGCATCAAGCACGCGAAAATATCATTTTTTTATTGTAAATTTTCTCTCTCATTCAAACCCCCAGCCTCATGTCTAATGTGTCTGCTAGCGTGTACTTTCCCCAATTGTTGATACCTATCAACTTATTGTAGTTTTATTCCTCAGCACATCTGCTCTCTCAATATTATTTTATTATCATATTGTTGGGTAAAATTCCGAACTCACTAATGACAGTGTACCAACACTCCCATTTCTGTTTCCATCGTAGACTTTATCATTTGCCACATTTCTATTCAATGTTCCGGAAAACTCCAACACCTTGACCCTCTCACAGCTGTGATAATCACCTTCTTAACAAAAATAAACATTTCTAATAATCGTATTGCCCCACATAACGATCCGCGCGTTCACTAATGAGTATTACGTCTCCTCCCCTTCACGACTCAAGAGTAATATCCACAAATCCAGGTATGGCGACAAATTGTAATTACGGGCCAGCTTTTCCCTCTCCAACATTTTTCATTTGTCAAAATCTTCACCAATCCGAATTAAGGCCCACCCACCTTTCAAATTTCTCAACCAATCACTCAAAAATAAGATTTCTAGTTCCACTAAGTCCGGTCTCAACCCCTCCAGCTAACTAACTCCTATATAAGGACATACTTGAGTATTCATTTTCAGTATTAGTATCAGCATCGAATATCAAGTACCAAGTAGTTGCCTTATGAAAGGAACATCTCTGTTTGTAAAAGTTGTTAAAATATATCGCATAGTAAGTGTTAAAGTGAGTGATTCTTCCAAAGTTCCCACATTTCCAAGTCTCCTCATTGCTAACAGATCATCATCTCAATTCTACTCTCCCTAAAATAAAACTAACTGCATAAAGGACTATCGGCGTGCAGTAATAATTTGCTAATACTGTTCTGTAGAGGTCAGATTTTTAAAAATTACAACTCCAAAAAATTCAAAGTCAATGCAGTATTTGAGCAAATAATACAACATTAAAAGATAAATAATATTTGACTTCATTTCTTTGCGTGTCTCCAGTTAAGATGAATGTCAAATTAATCAATAACATGATTATTTTCGAACATTGGGGACTGCGTGGAACTGAGCAATGGAGTTTCAATGGGAACACCATTGAATCCTATGACAATTGGCCAAATTCGATAAGTGAAAATGTAATAAGTTATAGGTGGAAACCCCTCAGTTGTTGTCTTTGATGTCTATCTCTGTAAAGTAAATCATAACAAGAGATAAATAATATTTGACTCTATTTCTTTTTCGTGTCTCCAGTTAAGATGAATGTCAAATTAATCAATACATGATTATTTTCGGAAATTCACGACTGCGCGCAACTGAGCAATGGAAGTTTCAATGGGACATCATTGAATCCTATGACAATTGTCCAAATTAGATAGGTGAAAAGGTAATAAGTTTTAGGGGGGGGAACACCTCACTTATTGTTTTTGATGTCTTTCTCTTTAAAGAAAATCATAACAAAAGATAAATAATATTTGACTCCATTTCTTTGCGTGACTCCAGTTAAGATGAATGTCAAATTAATCAATACATGATTATTTTCGGAAATTCGGGACTGCGCGCAACTGAGCAATGGAAGTTTCAATGAGAACAACATTGAATTTTATGATAATTGATGCAAGTCGATAGGTGAAAATGTAATTTTTAGGGGGGAAATCACTTACTTCTAGTTTTTGATGTCTGTCTCTTCAAAGAAAATCATAACAAAAGATAAATAATATTTGACTTCATTTCTTTGCGTGTCTCCAGTTAAGATGAATGTCAAATTAATCAATAACATGATTATTTTCGAACATTGGCGACTGCGCACAACTGAGCAATGGAAGTTTCAATGGGAACACCATTGAATCCTATGACAATTGGCCAAATTCGATAGGTGAAAATGTAATAAGTTTTAGGGGGGAAACCCCTCACTTCTTGTTTTTCATGTCTTTCTCTTAAAAGAAAATCACATTAAAAGATAAATCATATTTAACTTCATTTCTTTGCGTGTCTCCAGTTAATATGAATGTAAAATTAATCAATAGATGATTATTTTGGAACATTGGGGACTGCGCACAACTGAACAATGGAAGTTTCAATGGGAACACCATTGAATTCTATGACAATTGGCCAAATTCGATAGGTGAAACTGTAATAAGTTTTGGGGGGAAACCCCTCGCTTCTTGTTTTTGATGTCTTTCTCTTTAAAGGAAATCATAACAAAAGATAAATAATATTTGACTCTATTTCTTTGCATGCCTCCAGTTAAGATGAATGTCAAATTAATCAATTCATGATTATTTTCTGAAATTCGGGACTGCGCGCATCTGAGCAATGGAAGTTTCAATAAGAACACCATTGAATCCTATGACAATTGGCCAAATTAGATAGGTGAAAATGTAATAAGTTTTAGGCGGGAAACCCCTCATTTCTTGTGTTTGATTTCTTGCTCTATAAAGAAAATCACATTAAAAGATAAATAATATTTGACTTCATTTGTTTGCGTGTCTCCATTTAAGATGTATGTCGAATTAATCAATACATGATTATTTTCGGAAATTCGGGACTGCGCGCATCTGAGCAATGGAAGTTTCAATGAGAACACCATTGAATCCTATGACAATTGGCCAAATTAGATAGGTGAAAATGTAATAAGTTTTAGGGGGGAAACCCCTCACTTCTTGTTTTTCATGTCTTTCTCTTAAAAGAAAATCACATTAAAAGATAAATCATATTTAACTTCATTTCTTTGCGTGTCTCCAGTTAATATGAATGTAAAATTAATCAATAGATGATTATTTTGGAACATTGGGGACTGCGCACAACTGAACAATGGAAGTTTCAATGGGAACACCATTGAATTCTATGACAATTGGCCAAATTCGATAGGTGAAACTGTAATAAGTTTTGGGGGGAAACCCCTCGCTTCTTGTTTTTGATGTCTTTCTCTTTAAAAGAAATCATAACAAAAGATAAATAATATTTGACACCATTTTTTTGCGTGTCTCCAATTAAGATGAATTTCAAATGAATCAATACATGATTATTTTCGGAAATTCGGGACTGCGCACAACTGAACAATGGAAGTTTCAATGGGAACACCATTGAATCCTATGACAATT
>NW_021680726.1:154574-156066 GCF_001412515.2 Diachasma alloeum
ATTTCTTTGCGTGTCTCCAGTTAAGATGAATGTCAAATTAATCAATACATGATTATTTTCGGAAATTCGGGACTGCGCGCAACTGAGCAATGAAAGTTTCAATGAGAACACCATTGAATTCTATGACAATTGGCAAAATTCGATAGGGGAAAATGTAAGAAGTTTTAGGGGGGAAACCCCTTAATTCTTGTTTCTTATGTCTTTCTCTTTAAAGAAAATCACATTAAAAGATAAATAATATTTGACTTCATTTCTTTGCGTGTCTCCAGTTAAGATGGATGTCAAATTAATCAATAACATGATTATTTTCGAACGTTGGGGACTGCGTGGTACTGAGCAATGGAAGTTTCAATGGGAACACCATTGAATCCTATTTCAATTGACCAAATTCGATGGGTGAAAATGTAATGTTTTAGGGGGAAACCCCTCACTTCTTGTTTTTGATGTCTTTCTCTTTAATGAAAATCATAACAAAAGATAAATAATATTTGACTCCATTTTTTTGCGAGTCTCCAGTTAAGATGAATATCAAATTAATCAATACATGCTTATTTTCGGGAATTCGGGACTGCGCGCAACTGAGCAATGGAAGTTTCAACGGCAACACCCTTGAATCCCATGATAATTGGTCAAATTCGATAGGTGAAAATGTAATGAGTTTTAGGGGGCATTCCGCCCCGCCTTCTTCTTATTTTTGGTGTTTTTCTCTTTAAAAAAAATTATAACACAAGATAAATAATATTTGACTCCATTTTTTTGCCTGTCTCCAGTTAAGATGAATGTCAAATCAATCAATAACATGATTATTTTCGAACATTGGAAACTGCGCGCAACTCAGCAATGAAAGTTCCATTGGGAACACCATTGAATCCTATGACAATTGGCCAAATTCGATCGGTGAAAATGTAATAAATTTTAGGGGGGTAACCCCTCACTTCTTGTTTTTCATGTCTTTCTCTTTAAAGAAAATCACATTAAAAGATAAATAATATTTAACTTCATTTCTTTGCGTGCCTCCAGTTAAGATGAATGTCAAATTGATCAATACACCATTATTTTCGGAAATTCGGGACTGCGCGCAACTGAGCAATGGAAGTTTCAATGGGAACACCATTGAATCCTATGACAATTGGCCAAATTCGATCGGTGAAAATGTAATAAATTTTAGGGGGGTAACCCCTCACTTCTTGTTTTTCATGTCTTTCTCTTTAAAGAAAATCACATTAAAAGATAAATAATATTTAACTTCATTTCTTTGCGTGCCTCCAGTTAAGATGAATGTCAAATTGATCAATACACCATTATTTTCGGAAATTCGGGACTGCGCGCAACTGAGCAATGGAAGTTTCAATGGGAACACCATTGAATCCTATGACAATTGGCCAAATTCGATCGGTGAAAATGTAATAAATTTTAGGGGGGTAACCCCTCACTTCTTGTTTTTCATGTCTTTCTCTTTAAAGAAAATCACATTAAAAGATAAATAATATTT
>NW_021680726.1:156544-166626 GCF_001412515.2 Diachasma alloeum
TCCATATCACCAACCCACATCCATAGTCATGCCATCTATAACATCCTTCCCTTTTCATAGCTCCCTGATCACATATCATGAATTTTCAAAATATAAAATATTCCAATTATACTATTTAACTATCAAAATTCAGCCATCAAACATAATCCTCCAGATAAGCTGGTTTTTTGACTTGTCTACCTGACCTGGTACAATAGTTATTCTCTTGAGGTTGCTCCTGTACTTGAGGCCTCATTTGATCATTCACGACTGAGTTATTGTTATCATTTGTATAACCTGAATCATTGTTTTCATTTTCCGCAATATAATCACCCCCACTACAACTATCTTCCTCCCAATCACCACGCACCTCTCTAAATTGACCTCCTCGAATTAACATTCTTCTATTTCTCTTAACAACCTCCCCTGATTCATTCTTAATCACATACGATCGTGGATTCTCTCCTCTTTTAATGATTACTCCACTCTTGTGTGGTTTCTGATTATTTTCATCCTGGATTTTTACTACCTGACCCTTCTGTAATTCTGGTAATTGTTTGCTGTGTTTGTTAAAATACTCCTCCTGTTTCTCCTGTCTTCTTAACAATTCATTACGAAAATCATTTTTTGAATTTGCAGCAACCTTAACATTAGGCATTATATTCCTGACTTTTCTGTTATACAACAATTCTGCTGGTGTTTTACCATCTCTTGCTACTGGTGTATTCCTGTATAATAACAATCCTAAGCTAATGTCTTTCTTCTCCTCTATCATTTTCATCATCATTCTTTTAACTGTCTGAATATATCTCTCTGCGAGTCCATTCCCCATATGATGTTTTGGACTGACAATCTTGTGAATAAAATTCCATTCTGTAGCAAATTTTTTAAACTCTCCACTCGTGAATTGAGTTCCTGAATCTGAATACAATTCCTCTGGCACCCCATGCCTTGCAAAAATCTCTTTTATATTGTTAATTGTACATGTCGCAGTCAGATTAGCCAATTTTTTCATTTCTACATACTTACTATACGCATCTACTAATAAAATGTACGGTTCCCCATGCAGGAAGAATATATCTGCAGATATAATCTCCCACGGTCCATATGGTACCTCTTTCAATATCATTGGCTCTTTAGCATTATTATTTTGGTATCGTTTACACGTGTCACAGTTTTGAATCAGATCTTCAATTTGTTTGTTCATCCCCGGCCAAAATAGACATTTCCTTGCAAGTAACTTACACTTCTCTATCCCCAAATGAGCATAGTGAATTTTCTGCAACATCTCTTTTCTCAAACTCTGAGGCATTACCATTTGTGTGCCCTTAAACATAATCCCATTGCTCTCACTCAGTTCATCTCTGTATGAAAAATATGTTTTAACAATATCCACTACATCACATTTATTATTCGGCCAACCATTCATTATATACTCTCTCACACTCTTAAGCTCTTCATCCTTAGCAGTCTCATTCCTTATTTCTTTCAGTTTCTCATCAGTAATATTGAAACTCTCATCAATCATCGCTACATGAGCCTCGATTCCCCAATCTATTGCTTTCGAAGTATCATTTAAATATGAACGACTAAGATGATCTGCTATTAATAATTCTTTTCCTGGTTTGAACTTCAATTCTACACTGTAAGGCTGGATCGCCAATCTTATCTTCTGTAATCTTGCTGGACATTTGTTCAATGGTTTAGAAAAAATTGATACTAATGGTTTGTGATCTGTTTCCACAATAAATTTTTGTCCATAGAGATATTGATGAAATTTCGTACATCCATATAAAATAGCCAAACTCTCTTTCTCAATTTGACTGAATTCTTTCTCTGTGTCTGTTAGTGATCTTGACCCATACGCTACTGGTTTTCCTCCTTGCAAAATTACACTACCCAATCCATCTTTAGAAGCATCAACACTCATAACAATTTCTTTATCGATATCAAAATACGTTAATACTGGTGACTCACATAATAATTTTTTCAATAAATCATACGACTCTTGCTGTGATTCTGACCAAATATAAGGCACATCTTTCTTAGTTAACATTCTTAAAGGTGCAGTTACTTCTGCTACATTTGGAATGAATCTAGCTACATAGTTTATCATACCTAAGAATCTGAGTAATTCTTTTTGTGTCTTTGGCTCCACCATTCCCACAATCGCATTTGTTCTATCTGGGTCAACTCTCAGGCCTTTGTCACTTATTATGTGACCTAAGTACTTAACCTCACTGACTTTAATTTGACATTTATTTTTATTGAATTTCACACCGAATTCCCTAGCTCTATCTAAGACTTTCTTCAATATTTCATCATGTTCTTTCTCAGTTTTAGCATGTATTAATACATCATCAATATATATTTCAACTCCCTCAATATTCTCGAAAATACTGGTAAAGACTCTCTGAAAAATTTCTGGACTTGTACTCAAACCGAATGGCAATCTATTAAAACAATATCTCCCAAATGGTGTATTAAATGTTGTCAATTCCCTACTCTCCTCTGTCAAAACTATCTGCCAAAACCCTTTGTCTGCATCCAGTGTACTGAAAATTTTATTACCATTCAATTTAGACGCTATTTCATCTACCGTTGGAATCAATACTGGTTCTCTTTGTACCTGTGTGTTCAAATATTGTGGATCCAAGCAAATCCTAAGCGATCTATCAGGTTTAACTGTCATCACCAAAGAGCTCACGAACTTTGTTGGCTTTTCTATTTTTGAAATTACATTTAATTCTATCATTCTTTGTAATTCTCCTTTTAGCTTCGGCAATAATTTGAAAGGAACATGTCTGCATGCCTCTATCTTGCCAATTGCCTCATCCTTCAATTTAATTTTATACTCAAATCCTTTAATTTCTCCTACACCCTGGAATAAATCTCCATAGCCCTTAAACATCTCATTTTTATCAGTGAAATTAATCGAATTTACTTCATGTTGTGCGTTTCTTCTGATTAAGTCTAGAGCCTGTAGTGTTGGCAATCCTAATATTGGCACAAAGTTTCCTTGACAAACTTGAAAATTTATTTGTTGAATGCTATCCGCGATTCTACATTTAACATTAATCTGACCTACTGTTATTATTCTCTGTCCATTGTAATTAGCTAACCTCAAATTAGACTGTTGAATTGTTTCAATCCCCAATTTCTCACATACATCCTTTGATATCACATTACATTGTGCCCCTGTATCTAATTTGAATCTAATTTTTCCCTTGTGATCAACAAATTCTACACTCTCATACCAACATTTTTCAGAATTTATATTATCAATATTTATCACAAACAGTCTCAAATCATGACAGTCTTCTTCATCTTGTACTTGTACTGATTTCACCCCTTTTGACTTACACTTCTTCTTGAAATGTCCAACTTTACCACATTCATCACAAGTTTTCATATATGCTGCACACCTGCCCCAGGAATGCTGATACCCACAACGTTGACACTCCTCAGCCTCTGCATATCGACTCCCTGGTCGTCTCTCATTTTGATTTCTCCCTGGATCCTGACTGGCCTGTTTTCTCCAAGTATCATTCCCATTTTGACTCCTTGCTGTGTCATAACCGCTTTGTCTCCACCCATTATTGTCATTCCGATGTCCCCAGTTACTGCCATTACCATTAGAATTCTGTCTCGAACCATTGCCTTGTCTTGACTCCTGTTTATACCAATTTCCATTTCTCTCACTGTATTTCTTTTGTATTGCTTGCACATCTGCTTGTTCCTCCATTTTCTTCACTTGTTCACTGGCTAGTTCAGCTGCTTTACAGATTTGTACTGTTTTTGTAAGCGTCAAATCCGTCTCTCTCAACAATCTGTCTTTCACTTTTGTGTTCGAAATTCCTGCTACAATTCTGTCCCTTATTAATCTGTCCTTCAAAGTTCCAAATTCACAATCTTGACTCAGTTTTTTCAATTCTGTTAGAAAAACATCAAAACTTTCTCCTTCTAATTGACTTCTTGTAAAAAAAAAGATGAGAATTCACACTTTCATTCTTCACTGGTATAAAGTGATCTGTAAATTTTTTCATAACCTCCTTATAGTCCTTTTTCTGGGCCTCACTCAATGTAAATGTCTCATATATATCAACACACTCTCTTCCCATGCAATTTAGCAATATTGCAACTTGTACTTCTCCTGGTTTTTTGTCAGCACCTGAAGCCACTCGATAGATTTCATAACTTTGTTTCCACTGTTTGAATCCTTCTGTATTAAATTCACTCAACGGTTCTGGGGGTTTCAAGCCCACGACGCCATTACACATTTGTGTTATTGCTTCAGCCAACTGTTGCAAAACTATTTCTGCCATTTTCATTCAGTTCTTTCACTCTTATCAATAGTTTTCTTTCATTTATTAGTTTCCGAAACAATATTATTATGTATTTCATCAGTTTCTAACGCAGCGCCATGTTATGATGGGAAATTATAAATAATAAACCACGAGCTCATGGAACAATCTTTATTCGGTCCTCGCCATCTTGCCACTACTCTCACACGTCCATATCACCAACCCACATCCATAGTCATGCCATCTATAACATAGGCCAAAATCGATAGGTGAAAATGTAATAAGTTTTAGGGGGAAACCTCTCACTTCTTGTTTTTGATGTCTTTCTCTTTAAAGAAAATCATAACAAAAGATAAATAATATTTGACTCCATTTTTTTGCGAGTCTCGAGTTAAGATGAATGTCAAATTAATCAATACATGATCATTTTCGAACATTGGGGACTGCGCGGAACTGTGCAATGGAAGATTCAATGGGAACACCATTGAGTCCTATGACAATTGGGTGAATTTGATGGGTAAAAAACATAATAAGTTTTAGGTGGAAAATTCGCTTATTTCTTGCTTGATGTTTTACTCTTTAAAGAAAATCATAAGAGATGATGAATAAGATTTGACTTCATTTCTTTGCGTGTCTCCACTTACCCAGGCAACAACATGATCCGATAGCCTAGAAAATTACAGGATATCTCTTCAGAAAATTTGTCGATAATTTTGTCGACAATTTGTCGACAAACTGGCAGTAAAATTTTCGGATAATGATTGATCATATCATAACATCAATCGGCAAATTATCAGCGAAATTTTTCCTGAAATTATCCCTAAAATTTAACGGTAAATTTGAGTTCAAGATTTACCGTTAAATTTTACGGTTAATAAATCAGCAAATAATCTCCAAATTTCCGGAAAAACGATCTGATAAATTTGTTGAAAATATACCGATAATTTAATCGAAAATTTACCGATAAATTTTGTCGAAAATTTACCGATAAATTTTGTCGAAAATTTGGCGATAAATTTTGTTGAAAATTTACCGATAAATTTTGTCGAAAATTTACCGATAAATTTTGTCGAAAATTTACCGATAAATTTTGTCGAAAATTTACCGATAAATTTTGTCGAAAATTTACCGATAAATTTTGTCGAAAATTTACCGATAAATTTTGTCGAAAATTTACCGATAAATTTTGTCGAAAATTTACCGATAAATTTTGTCGAAAATTTACCGATAAATTTTGTCGAAAATTTACCGATAAATTTTGTCGAAAATTTACCGATAAATTTTGTCGAAAATTTACCGATAAATTTTGTCGAAAATTTACCGATAAATTTTGTCGAAAATTTACCGATAAATTTTGTCGAAAATTTACCGATAAATTTTGTCGAAAATTTACCGATAAATTTTGTCGAAAATTTACCGATAAATTTTGTCGAAAATTTACCGATAAATTTTGTCGAAAATTTACCGATAAATTTTCTTGATACTTTTTTTCATCCGGATACGTTCACATCAAAATTCTACTTATAATTTTTTTCATCGGGATTCTGGCCAACCAGAGCACAGCATTGCTCAAAAACTGTCAAAAATTCTACGGACAATTTTTGACAATTTTGGACAAATGCTAGCGTAGCTTCTCAACTGTTTTCATAACCAGATTACTGTCAAAGATTCTGATGATAAAATTAAGAGTTTCGCCAAATCCGAATGAAAAAAATAATCCTCCGAATACCACTCGACCTAAAAATGAATCGGATGTTTCCCTCTTGTTTCCCTGTACAGCAACAATCGGGATAAGTTTTGCACCAAAATCCCTCGCACTGAAGCGCACGGGATTTTGATCTGCAAAACTTCTCCTTCTCGTTGCTGCCCAACGAAACAATCGGGAAACCTCCGATAATTTTTGAGGTCTTATGATATTACTAATGAAAAATTACCGATGAATTTTGTAAAAAATTTACCAAAGAATTTCTCATAATTTTCGTCCGATTGCATGATAGAAAAATGCCAAGAACGAAAATTAGTTAGTTTGGATGATTGTTCGAACATTTGATAATTCAGCGGCGAAGCCAAGTGTTTTTAAGGAATTACCCTTCTATGAACTTTCTTTGACTGAAACTATTCTCGATTTCACTATCGGTCAATCAACCTCGGTTTTTCTACCAACTCTCTTCGGATCCACTATTAACCAGCCACAGTTTAACTATCTTCTTGAAAGATATTCATTCAATCACGTAAGTATATATACCTAGCAATAAAAATCAGCGGAATGGATTTTTATTGTGCAACTTGCAGCCTATTTGCAAAGAATTTTTCCACACTCCGTGCGGTAAGTCGCGTACAACTCACGCTGCGCTTCGAACAGCGTTCGTGATACACGACTCCCGCACGTCGTATAAAAAAATAGGAAACATCACTCGTGAGTAATTTTCGTTCTTGACGATTGTGATTATAAATCTCGCCTTCGGCTCGTTCTGTAAACCTCACACTTGTCAAAAACGAAATTCACTCACTTGTATCGTTAAATACTATCATATGTAACAATTGATCTTCGTGCGGCATAAGTTGATTAAGAAAAATGAGATGAAGTTAGCTGGTACGCAAGCTGGCAGTAAAATCAGTCAAATAATTTTTCATTAATTATGCGAAAGCATGGAGAATTCGAAGCAAATGAAGAACGCGTACTCTGTGCATTCTAAATTTTTCAGTTGATTACTAATAATTTTTTGTCGGCGCAGGTCCATGTTTTTTTTTGTTCTAGAACGTATTATATGCGTCGCTATAATAATGGTGACAAAATGTTCGTGCCCTCCATTGGTGACATTATTGTGTTTTACATTCCCGCTGATGGAATCATCCACGGAGCAGGCCACTATTACCGAAGTGGAGTAGCGGGAAGGAGGGCTCATCAGGGCCAGAATCATTAGCATATCGAATGCTTCGGAGCAGATTGATGCCAAGTAGAATCATTCACTACCCCATGTCATAAACACAAATTACTCATTTTGTCATCGCCGTATACTTAGCACATGAGAAATTAATTATGCATTCCAATTATGCTCATTCCTTTGGGGATGATTTGGGAATATTGTGGAAAGCAGTTTTGAGATTTGGAGAAAATCATTTGATTTATTATGAATTAATGAAGTTATTACGTATCGTTAGAAAAAAAAAATTGAAAAAATTTGAAAAAATACTCTATAGCTCCCAAATGATTGGGGAAATCGATTCTTGGAGAACAGATCTTTTGAGGAAGACTGAAATTCCAAGAATTAATTCATTTCGTTTGATAGTGCAGCAGGGGTGGGGAGTGATGTCTTCATACGTAGAGTATTGTTTGGAGACTGTTCCCGTATCGTACACTAGCCGGTTACCCGGGGCATCGCTCCCGGAACTTTGTCTCTGCAAGCCTTTTTTTGCTCCTATTTTCCTATCGAAGAACTTCTTTGTAAACAATATTGCGCGTTGCTCGCTCGCCGACTTCACAGAAGAATGCCAACATAGGGTAGAGGCGCGCGGAGCGCACCCCATACGCTAGTAAAGCAAAATACCAACTTCCCTTCGCAGATGTACGGAAAAATCGTATGTGTACCCCGGGCGGGAAAACATGACTTTTCGCCCTAGATGCACAATATACTATTTTTCCAAATTTCCAAGCATTTATATTAATATGCAATTGGAGAGAGCTTTGTTTATTAAGCCCCCCCTTGTGGAGATTTCCGATTTTTTTTCTCCCAATATAGTTGTGCAGGAGAGGTTTAATAGTTTAAAGCAAATCATAATTAATTTTTTTTTTCAATAGTATGTTATATCACGTGGCCTGAGAAACATTTTTCTACGCCTCTATTGTAATTGCTCCATTGGAAAATCTTTTTGCATAAACGATCAGCCTCCCTAATTTTTCAATGTAACTTCAGGTCTCCCAGATTTCGGTGGACGGATTTCAACTCCGGATCCAATACTAATGTTCGTCAATTTTGAAGAAAAATCTTTCTTTTTGCAGTTATTCCAAAATCCGTGATTGTGATAATACACGGAGAGAAAATTGTAGTACAAATTACGTTCCGTTTTGTAATCGTCGGGGAAAATGCGCGTTTGGGAATTTTCATGGATTAAATCGTAAATCTTACTTGAAATCACGGAAAAAATACGAGCAAAGCCCTAAATTTTCCACGCCTATTCGGAGTTTTTTGGTAGTTTCAAGCAAAAAATTACGTTTTCATCCATAAAGATTCCCGAACACACATTTCGCTTCACGATTACGGAACGTAATGTAATTTTCAAGAAAATGTTTCAAGAAAATTAATGCTTATCTATGGTTATGTGTGCTTTCATATACATAAGTATACATAGGCATAAAAATTCATAAAATGAAATAGGTAAAAATAAGAATGAATATCCTTAAGTCAAGCATGGCGGAATAAATTGGGGACAAAAAACGTTTCATGGATTTTTTTAAAGAGGATTATGTATATGAAAGCATACATAAGTGTACTTATGTATACTTATGTATGCTTATGTCTGCTTATCTATGCACAAATACACATGCATAAATACATATGAATACATACATATGAATACATACATATGGATACATACATATGAATACCTACATATGAATACATACATATGTAACAACTTATTTATGTTTTATGAGCTTATTTTTACCTATTTCATCAATTATTATGTATGCATATATACATATGAATAATACATATGGGGTATTCCATGTGAACTCACCCAGGTTAAAACCCGCACCATCGCCAATCATATTGCCGATTTTTCTTGTGGTTGTATGTGGAAAAATATGACTTCTCAAATTTTTTCAGATTTTTTGAAGCATCCTGTGGGCAGTCATGTTTTTTTGCAAGTTTTATCTTCAAATGCCTGTAACTTCCGTAAAAATCAACCGATTTGAGTTTTTTTTTACAAAATGTGCGTCTTCAACTACACTTTCCATATAAAAATATGCCAATTTTTTTCAATTCGTTCTTCCATCGATTTCCTCAGAAAAACCTCAAAAAACTTCGAAAAACGAGTCGTTTTCAAAGTTGGACCCTTCGTATATTTTTCAAAAAATTTCAGTGAATATATTGGACTAAAATAAAATTTTTCACCAAAGGCCAAAATGGGGTCTCTATTAGAACACACCACTCGGAAAGATTTATTGTTAACGAATTTTCAAAAAATCATCAAATTGTTCCTGATTCGAATATAATGCAGTGATTCTTCAGGCGGTCAATTCAAATAATGCTTCTGCGTTCAAATGCGAAAAGAATTTTGAAATTTTTGAAATTTCTCATCCCGGATTCATATATTCAAATTGGAAATGACGGCCGCGAAATGCGAAGCCCACTTTGGCCTTTGGTGAAAAATTTAGTTGTGGTCCAATATATTCACTGAAATTTTTTGAAAAATATGAAAAGGGTCCAACTTTGAAAACGACTCGTTTTTTGAAGTTTTTTGAGGTTTTTCTGAGGAAATCGATGGAAGAACGAATTGAAAAAAATTAGCATATTTTTATATGGAAAGTGTGTTCGAAGACGCACATTTTGTAAAAAAAAATGAAATCGGTTGATTTTTACGGAAGTTACAGGCATTTGGAGATAAAACTTGGCAAAAAAACATGGCTGTCCATAGGATGCCTTAAAAAATCTGGGAAAATTTGAGAAGTAATATTTTTCCATATACAACCACAGGAAAAATCGGCAATATGGATTGGCCATGGTGAGGGTTTTGACCTGGGTGAGTTCACATGGAATACCCCATATACATTCTTATGTATACCTGTGTATACTTATG
>NW_021680726.1:166839-168033 GCF_001412515.2 Diachasma alloeum
AAATGGGAGCGAACCAGTGAGGTTCACAACGAAAACTTCCCGGTTTTCAAACCCCAATATATAACATAAAATTTTTTTTTTCAAATTTCATCTTCGCTTTTCATTTTTTTTGGGAAAAGCTAAAAAACTACTCGATCGATTCCGACCAAAATCTAATTTCCTCTAAGTTAGCTGAAGACGTATCGATTGAAAGAAGAAAAAAGCAAATCGGATGATTGAAAAATTGAAAAACACGAAAATTTCAATTGTTGACGATGTATATCTCAACAATCTCGAAGTCAACGTTCTTGAAATTGTAGGAATCGTTTTTTAACGGATTCAAAAACATATGATCTAAATTTTGAGTCTTCAGCATATTTCGAAATTGTTCACATCAATAGATACTGAGGAAGTCCCTTAATCGAACTATAAAGAGAGCCCTTTGATTATTCTTGAATAGTTGGTATGCAAGTTTATCTTTCACAGGAGGTGATAAATTCGAATCACCTACAGCAATCACCGAAATTCCCCCTCCGAATGTTTCATGCACCCCTTGAATGTGTTTCAATGGTGTATGGTGGTCTTTTGTACAGTGTTTGCTCTGTTTCTCGATATTTTTCTGGAGAACTACTGGACCGATTACATCCAAAATTTAATCAGAGTTAAGTTTTATGAAGACGCTTTTATTCCGTCATAGACGACCTCAATCGCGTTATCCGTCTATGAGAAATTGTTGACCGAATTTTTTCACGNTCAGTGCTAAGTGAAATGAAGACGCATCGATTGCGTCGTGGATGACCTCGATTGCGTCATCCGTCAATGAGAAATCGTTGATCAAATGTTTTCTTGATATTTTTTGGAGAAACTGGAGAACCACTGGACCGATTTTATCCAGGATCTAATCAGGGCTGAGTAACATGCAGATGCATCGATTGCATCATATATGACCTCGATCGCGTCCTCCATCTATGAGAAATCGTTGACCAAATTTTTTTCTCGATATGTTGTTGGAGAAAATCTGGAAAACCACTGGACCGATTTGATCCAGAAATAAATCAGAGCTAAGTTACATGAAGACGCATCGATTGCCTCATGGATGAGCTCGATCGCATCATCCGTCTGCGAGAAATCGTGGAGCAAAATTTGCGTCACACACGTGCATAGTAACACACACACACACACACACACACACACACACATACAGACATCATGTTG
>NW_021680727.1:0-1176 GCF_001412515.2 Diachasma alloeum
GCCCCTCCGGGCTCACTCGGCGTCAGAATGCCGCTCGGGGTTTCTCCGCGCTTTTGAAAATTCATTCCTCCGTTCCTACCTGAAATTTAGAAATGCAACCGATGTCATTTATTAAAAATATAATTTTCAATCGGTAAGCTTTGGTTTCATTACTTCATCTCAATTAGGGAGGGGAGAAATTAATTTTTGAATGAGAAGAACTTGTTCTGAGTTATTGCGCGTTTTGAGAATTCATTCCTCCTCTCCTAATAGAGACTAAGGAATGAAACCACTGTCATTTATTGAGAATATTTTTCTCGAACGATAGATGTTGCGTTCTTTCCCTCTTCGCAATGAGGGGGGGGGGAGAAATGAATATTCCAATCAGGGGAGCCCCTCCGGGCTCACTCGACGTCGGAGAGCCGTTCGGGGTTTTTCCGCGCTTTCGAAAATTCATTCCTCCGCTCCTACTTGAGATTAAGGAATGAAATCGCTGTCATTTCTTCAGAAGGTAATTCTCGATCGATCGGCATTGATTTCATTCCTTCATCTTAATTTAAGGGGGGGGGGAGAAATGAATTTTCTAATCGAGGGAGCCCCTCCGCCCTCACTTGACGTTGGAGAACCGTTCGGGGTTACTCCGCGCTTTTGAAAATTCATTCCTCCGCTCCTACTTGAGTAGGATAGGATAGAATTTCCCGAAGATTCGAAAAGGCTTCATTGTTCTTCGTGCATGAAAAATGGGGATCTTCGGGAAACTCCTTGCGATCGCAAGACTTTTACCGATTTATTTTTCTCCGTGCGACGTCCGTATAGAAGATCAAAAAATCAATTTAACATTGGGATAAATGGAGTGGAGAGAAAAACGTGAATATCTCGGAAATTAGATGCGATAAAATGGGCCGTTTTCACGTGGACGTACACATATAATTGGACTGAAATTTATAGAAATTTTTAATTTGCAATGACGAAATTCCTTGAAATTTCCATATTACGACAACGCGATAAAAATTCCCAATAAGTGTTCCCCGAATTTCCGCGAAAATATTACTGAAACCTACAGACATCATTCCTGAATTCAAGACTTTCCTTTGATTTTCAGGATCATGTCACTGGAAATTTTTTATAAAATGACTTAATTTTAACATTGCTTGCTCATTGCATTTCAGAAATGCAGCTGCCTAAAAAAGACACATC
>NW_021680727.1:1762-3368 GCF_001412515.2 Diachasma alloeum
GGGGGGGGGGGAGAAATGACTCTTCCAATCAGGGGAGCCCCTCCGTACTCACTCGACGCCGGAGAGCCATTCGGGATTTCTGTGCACGTTCGAAAATTCATTACTCCGCTCCTACTTGAGATTAAGGAATGAAATCGTTGTCATTTATTGAGAATTTAATTCTCGATTGATCGGCATCGGCTTCAATCCTTCATCTCAATTAGGGTGGGAGCAATGAATTTTCCCATCGGGGGAGTCCCTCCGAGCTCACTCGACGTCGGAGAGCCGTTCGGGGTTTCTCCGCGCTTTTGAAAATTAATTCCTCCGCTCCTAACAGAGATTAAGAAATGAAACCTATGTCATTTATGAAAAATACAATTCTCGATCGGTAGGCTTTGGTTTCATTCCTTCATCTCAGTAAGGGAGAGGAGCAATTAATTTTTGAATGACAAGAACTTGTCCGGAGTTACTGCGCAGTTTGAAAATTCATTTTTCCTCTCCTAATAGAGATTAGGGAATGAAACCGCTGTCATTTATTAAGAATATAATTTTCGATCGACAGCTGTTGCTTTCATTCCTTCTTCACAATTACGGGGAGCGGGGGAGAAATGAATCTTCGATTCAGGGGAGCCCCTCCAGGCTCACTCGACGTCGTAGAGCCGTTCGGGGTTTCTCCGCGCGTTTGAAAATTCCTTCCTCCGCTCCTACTCGAGATTAAGTAATGAAACCGCTGTCATTTATTGAGAATTTAATTCTCTATCGATCGGCATCGGTTTCATTCCTTCATCTTAATTAGGGTGGGAGAAATGAATTTTCCAATCAGGAGAGCCCCTCCGGGCTCACCCGATTAGCAAACATTCGTATGTCAGACCTTCGTTTATTGGACTACTCCGGACTCACTCGACGCCGGAGAGCCGTTCGGGGTTTCTCCGCGCTTTTGAAAATTCATTTCTCCGCTCCTTCTTGAGATTAAGTAATGAAACCGCTGTCATTTATTGAGAATTTAATTCTCTATCGATCGGCATCGGTTTCATTCCTTCATCTTAGTTAGGGTGGGAGAAATGAATTTTCCAATCAGGAGAGCCCCTCCGGGCTCACTCGGCGTCAGAATGCCGCTCGGGGTTTCTCCGCGCTTTTGAAAATTCATTCCTCCGTTCCTACCTGAAATTTAGAAATGCAACCGATGTCATTTATTAAAAATATAATTTTCAATCGGTAAGCTTTGGTTTCATTACTTCATCTCAATTAGGGAAGGGAGAAATTAATTTTTGAATGAGAAGAACTTGTTCTGAGTTATTGCGCGTTTTGAGAATTCATTCCTCCTCTCCTAATAGAGACTAAGGAATGAAACCACTGTCATTTATTGAGAATATTTTTCTCGAACGATAGATGTTGCGTTCTTTCCCTCTTCGCAATTAGGGGGGGGGGAGAAATGAATATTCCAATCAGGGGAGCCCCTCCGGGCTCACTCGACGTCGGAGAGCCGTTCGGGGTTTTTCCGCGCTTTCGAAAATTCATTCCTCCGCTCCTACTTGAGATTAAGGAATGAAATCGCTGTCATTTCTTCAGAAGGTAATTCTCGATCGATCGGCATTGGTTTCATTCCTTCATCTTAATTTAAGGGGGG
>NW_021680727.1:6405-7348 GCF_001412515.2 Diachasma alloeum
CACTGGGAAAGAATGGTCCGATGAAATCCATGCTATCGTCTAATTTTTTAAATAATGTCAGTATATTACCTCACCCTCGCTCAATGCAATGATCCATACTGTACAGGATGCTCAGAAGGAAATATTGAACCTTTTAATAAAATGGATTTATTCAAAAAAAATAATATCTCCTAAACCACTGTGCCGATGGCACTGATTTAAAGTACGGACCTTTGGTATTATAACAGAGATATACATGTCAAATTTCAAATTCATATCGTTTTTTTGTCACAAGTTATCAACCACACAAGAATGAGAAAATAAAAAAAAAGAAAAACGAGGATATCTCCAAAAGGTTGTATGGACGGGTATATATATTTTCAATGATCTAGATAGTAGCGATCGAGACGGATATTTTGAAAAAAGAAAATTTTTAATTGGTCAAGTAGTTGACGAGATATTTGACAGAATAGATTTTCACAAAAAATTGAATATCTCGCGAACCGCTCGACCGATTGACCTCATCGAAAATACGAACTGTCTATGTTACAAAAGCTAGCAGCATACCGAATTTCAAGTCGCTAGCTCGTTTTTTCATTGACTTATCGCGCGTACAGTGTTTTTTATGAAAAAACGGATAAACGGCAATATCTCCAAACTTTGCACAAATCGGTATATATGATATGAGTGATCTAGATAGAGGCCATCGAGACGAGTAGTTCAAAAAAAAAATTGAAATCGGTGCAGTTGTTGGCGAGATATTGCGGAAAAACGAAATTTAAACAAGTGATTATATCTCAGGAACTACTTCACCGATCGAGCTGAAACGAAGCACCAACGTGAGGCTCATTCATAGCTATCACGAGCCGAAATTTCAAATTTTGACCTGCAAATTTCACCGTATTTACGTTGAATTTTCTAAAATTGAATCACCAAAAACCCGAATCTGCACACACATACATAC
>NW_021680727.1:7634-8155 GCF_001412515.2 Diachasma alloeum
CCATGAAAGTCAGGGGCCAGTAAGAAAAATAATTTTTTTCGCGGCGCACACTGACTTTTCACCATGGGCCCGCGACATAAAAATTCATCTTTCCCCTCGTAATTGAGATTAAGGGATGAAAAAAGAGCAATTCGACGGAGAATTAAATTCCCCATCAATTAACCCTCTTTCATCCCTTAATCTCTGTAACAAAAAAATATAAACTGCCATGAAAGTCATGGGCCAGTGAGAAAAATAATAGTTTCGCGGCGCACAGTGACTCCCGGTAATTAAAAATTCACCTCTCCCCTCCTAATTGAGATTAAGGGATGAAAAAACGGCAGTTCGACGGAGAATTAAATTCCCCATCAATTAACCCTCTTTCATCCCTTAATCTCTGTAACAAAAAAATATAAACTGCCATGAAAGTCATGGGCCAGTGAGAAAAATAATAGTTTCGCGGCGCACAGTGACTCCCGGTAATTAAAAATTCACCTCTCCCCTCCTAATTGAGATTAAAGGATGAAAAAATAGCAGGTCGA
>NW_021680727.1:8466-8645 GCF_001412515.2 Diachasma alloeum
AGAGGGTTAGTTGTTGGGGAATTTAATTCTCCGTCAAACTGCCCTTTTTTCATCCCTTAATCTCAATCAGGAGGGGAGAGGTGAATTTTTAATTCGGGGGCGAATGGTGAAAAGTCAGTGTGCGCTGCAAAAGAATTATTTTTCTCATTGGCCCCTGAGTTTCATCCCAGTTTATATTT
>NW_021680727.1:9504-9706 GCF_001412515.2 Diachasma alloeum
GTTTTTGGACGTACAGCGCGTTATTCACGAGTTATTTCGAAAAAACTTTTTTCAGGGGTAGTTTTTTGGCTTTTTCAACCCCCAACCAAACTGGGGGAACCTTAAATATCCGCTATTAGTTTCATACGCCCAAATCACAAATTGTTTCAAAAATGGAGCCTGATTAGCAAACATTCGTATGTTAGACCTTCGTTCATTGGAC
>NW_021680727.1:11217-25103 GCF_001412515.2 Diachasma alloeum
TTAATTTTGGTGGAGGACGGGCACGTGACAGCGCGACGGAGACGACAATGTGTGGGAGCGAGCGCGATACATATTCCTTTCTCACTCAGGGGGGGAATAAATATATATAATCGAACATTACTATAGTAAAAAAAAAACAAAATCTGCACAATTATTCAATAGAATCACTGGAAAACTATAGAGTTTTCCAGCGACAGCGCTGGGATTTTCTATGAATTTTTTCACCTACGTGTCAATGATAAATATGTCGAGAAAAAGGAAAAGACTTTTAGATCATTAGATTGTGCATTCATTATACTATTGATTATAATATGTTCGATTTTACATTCCTGACAATTATTACAAAATGCGAGGAGCTACCGTATTGAGAACCCCTTTCCGGTTATCGACAAATTTATGCTCGGGCCCTATCATACCAACAGTTCCGTACGCTCCATCGTAGTCCATGCGCGACCGCTACGATTTTTGTTGTTGAACACTTTACATTGGCCCTGTTCATCTCCCCTATAATCTCTGATTACTATAATCTCTGCTTGACATATTCAAAGATTGCTCTGTCGGTAAATAGGTAACCATGGATCTCCAGCGAAATGTCATGCACCTTTGCATCGTAGCACTGATAATTTTATTCAATTTATGATATTTTCTGGCATTTCTCTGGATTTTTTCTCAACGAATGATAAATTCATAATTCTCGACCAACCAAAAGGTACGTCTTTGGAAATATTTCACATAATAAACAAATTCTCGTTACACTCTTCTACTTTTATGTCACGTGCTCATGTCCCTCGTGGAACCATCAGAGATACACACGAGAACAATGCGGATGAAAATAAATTTGAATAACACTTTCATAAGATACAAATGCTCTGACATAGTAAACAACAGTGGTGAACAATATTTTTATCCTGGGAAGAAAGTTTCGAAAAAGATAATAAGAGTTAAGAGAGTGACCAAGGCGGTGGACACGAGTGATTTAACCTCAAATATTACGGATATCAAAAGGATAAGAAATCCAGGAATTGGTTTGAATGAAAATGTTGATCATGATGCCGCAAAAGAAAATAAATTGAAAAATTCAATAAATAAATTCAAACCAAAATTTATTCCTGAGAATTTGAATGATATTTCACTCTGGGATGACGATGGGATAGATACAAATTTTGGAGCCATTAAAATCAATAAAAATGAAAAAGAATATTCTTCGGAGAAAAACGATGGGAATGTAAATAAAAAAATCAAACAGCAAGCCCAACAAAATAATAATGCAAACAGTGGACTAAAGATTGGAACAGAAACTCGATTCAATGAATTGAACATGCAAATGCTTTCGAAAAAATTGCACGAACAAATCTTCATTAATTCAGGAAAGAGCATAGACTTGTCCAATGAAAAAATCTCATTTTTAAAACACGAACTGAAGAGATTCGGAATGGAGGTAGACGAAAGGGTCTATATGCCAGATGTATCCATTGATTTACCAGCTTTGGAAGGGAAAAATGTGGAGGAACATTTTTACAGTATTGCAAGTGCTCAGTCAAAACCGTATTTAACGATAATTGAAAACATCCTCCAGAAGATTCCGTCAATTCCAAAGGAATGGTTGCTGCAGGAAGGGTGGACACGGTATGTTTATATCTTTCAATTGTAGAGGAACTTCTGTAAGTTAAAACCCCCTGAAACCTCTGAATTGTAAACTTTTATATGTTGTTTATTGATTTTTCGTATGCAAACAACCCAAAGGTCATGCTTCAATACCGACGCAGAGTTATTTGGACAAAGGAACCTATTACACACAATGAAGGCTTGCCGTTCTTTGACACATATAATGTTTTGCATGAAGACATTTATGACAAACATGAATGCATGCATAAATGCATAAGTTTCTCCTCACATTTTGGAGAAACTGTTGGTGTCCCCCTGAGTTTTTTCTGCTCTTTTTTCTGTTACAAAAAAAATTTCAGTTTCTCCAAAATTCGTCTAATTAAAATTTTGAGTTTTTATTTTCCTCTTTTTAAACTACTCAAGGATAACTTTTTCGTCAGGGGTTTTTAATTTTCAATTTTTCTGTTTTTCAATTTTTAAATAATTTTCAAAACCTGTTGCTCGCTGAATGGCAGAGATAAAGCACAATATGGCTTGTAACATAAAAACTTACAACAGTGTTATTTCGACGAAATCATTCAATCAATCGCATTATTCACCATTTTTATCATTTCAGATATTACAACGGCACAACTGAGAAAGTCGATTACCCCCTAGAAGATGGATTGATTTTCGACGTTGAGGTGTGTGTTAGAGAGGGCTCCTTACCGACTTTAGCTACAGCAGTGAGCACTGATGCATGGTACGGCTGGGTCTCCAAATCCCTGGTAGGTGGAAGTAGCATACCAGCAGAGAGTCGTTCCTTCACGCCTGAATTACTGATACCCATTGAAAGTACAATAGTCGAGCATGGAAAAAAACTATCTGATTACCAAAAGCGTCCAAAGATCATTGTGGGGCATAACGTTTGTTATGATCGAGCACGAATCAAAGAACAATACTGGTTGAACTCAACAGGCACACGTTTCGTTGATACTATGTCTCTACATATATCTGTCAGTGGAATGAACAGTTACCAAAGATCTATATTACTTTCCCGGAAGAGCGAGCCAACCAGTGACGAATTCTTGAACTCCACTTCTCTCAACAATCTGGCTGACGTATATTCACTTTATTGTGGCAAACAGCACCAGAAACAAGCGAGAGATGTCTTTGTCAGAGGGAGCCTTATAGATGTTCGAGAAAAATTCGATGAATTAATGAATTATTGTGCTTCTGACATTGTGGTGACACACGAGGTGCTTCAAAATCTATTCCCCCTCTTTCAAGAGAGATTCCCTCACCCTGTGACTTTCGCTGGAATGCTTGAACTTGGCACTGCTTACTTACCCGTCAGTTCCAATTGGCAAAGATACATTGAAGAGTCTGAAGCGACATTTGAGGACTTGAACTACGAGGCGAAAGTGAGTTTATCTAAGAGAGCTGATGAGGTTTGCAAACTCATGCACAACGACAAATATAAAGAGGATTTATGGATGTGGGATCAAGATTGGAGTACACAATCGGTAAAAACGAAAACAAAATTGGCCAAAAAAGCTTTAGAAGATATGGAGAAACAATCCAATCAGGAAGAGGCACAACCATCAGATTATGAAAAATATTTGACTGATGATGAACATGAAATCGATCCTCTGGAAGCTGAATTCTCCCACTTGAAAGATACAAAGTATCTACTCCCTGCAAAGTTTCCGCACATGTCAGGCTATCCCGCTTGGTATCGTAAACTGTGTATGAAGCAACATGAAGAGAATTGGATTGTTGGGCCCCAAAACATCAGCACTTCAATGAAAATAACTCCCAAACTATTAAATTTAACTTGGGAAAACTATCCGGTTCACTACATAAGAGATCACGGATGGGGTTTCTTGGTACCATATAATGATCATCTTGACGTCAATACGCAACTCCCCCTGAAACAATTGCTCACCCAGTGTCCTTTACCCACAAGACCTTTCGGTCCCCAGGATGCCAGTTATGCAATGGCCTCTCTCCAGAAGGATGTACAAAATGAGCTCCATAAGATAGAATTGTGGAGAGACAAAAAACGGAAGCCAAAGAAAAATGATGGAGAGCCTGAGGTATTCTATAAAGGTACTGGTATCTGGTGTAATGTTGATATTGATAACTGTTGCTGGTTCTTTAAACTGCCCCACAAGGATGGACCCAGTCTCAACGTGGGAAATCCCCTGGCCAAAGATTTCTTGAACAAATTTTCAGAAAATATTCTCGCTGGTTTGGACTCAAGTGCAACAGAAGTTCTGAAAATAGCGAGAATAGTTTCATACTGGAGGAATAATCGCGACCGGATAATGTCACAGCTGGTCATCTGGTGGAATGCCGAAAGTTTACCATTATCAATTATTCGAAGCCACCAGCACACTAGTTACGGTGCGATAATCCCTCAGGTCGTAGTGAGTGGCACTCTAACGAGGAGAGCAACCGAACCTACGTGGATGACCGCTTCTAATGCACACATTGAGCGAGTTGGATCCGAGTTGAGAGCTATGGTTCAAGCACCACCGGGTTTCAATATTGTAGGAGCTGACGTCGATAGTCAAGAGCTTTGGATCGCTTCGTTGATTGGTGATGCCTATTGTGCTGGAGTTCATGGAGCTACACCCTTTGGTTGGATGACACTTATCGGAAGTAAGTCGAAGGGGACAGACATGCATAGTGTGACGGCAAAGGCCGTGGGAATCTCTCGAGATCACGCAAAAGTTATAAATTACGCCAGAATTTACGGGGCTGGGGTGAAATTTGCCGAGAGACTTTTAAAACAGTTCAATCCATGCATGGGGGAGTCTGAGGCAGTTTCGAAAGCGAGAAAAATGTTCAGTATAACAAAAGGAAAAAAAATGTATCGACTCCGGGTACAATTCATCAATGATGATGTTGAGGAGCGCGATTATTCTTCATGGGAGGCTTATCAATTGGCCAAAGTTCATGGGAAGAAAGTTGAGGAGATGTTTGGGCCCACCAAATGGTGTGGAGGTTCTGAGTCAGCGATGTTCAACAGACTAGAAGAAATTGCAGATAGTCTTCACCCAGTGACCCCATTCCTTAGCTCACGACTCAGCCGAGCTTTGGAAGTCGCAGAGGAGCACAAAGACAAATATCTGCCCACCAAAATTAACTGGGTTGTACAGAGCGGTGCTGTTGACTTTCTCCATCTCATGCTTGTCTGCATGAAATGGTTAATGCGTGACAACGCTCGATTCTGTCTCTCCTTCCATGATGAAATTCGATATATAGTACCTTCACGATATAAGTACAATGCTGCCCTAGGAATGCACGTTACAAATCTACTCACGAGGTCTTTCTGTGCCTCGACACTTGGCATTAACGATTTGCCGATGTCTGTAGCATTTTTTGCCTCTGTCGAAGTGGATTCAGTTCTCAGGAAGGAATCCACTATTGACTGTAAAACTCCTTCAAATCCCCATGGACTTGAAAACGGATATGGCGTGTCTCCTGGAGAAAGTTTAGGTGTGTGGGAAGCCGTGGAAAAATCTGGAGGATCACTTGGCCCATGGCACATGGCGCAAATGAGGAAAAAAAAGTTAGAAGTAGAACAGGATAAAGTTGAACAATTTTAACGAGCGAAGCACGTGAAATAAAAAAAATCATAATGAAATTCCCTTCAAAGAGTCATGAATCTCGTACCTAATTTTTGTTTCGCACTCAGCGGTGCATACGAGGGACGAAAAATATTTCGAGTTTTATTTATGATTACTAGGTTCAACAAAATGTCAAAAGCCACGAAACGAAAGCAGGTACAGGAAGACTTGAGTATTCCTACGGAATCGCAAACGATAGTACAACTTGTCGATGCACGAGGTAATAATCTTCACGAAGTGATGGAACACTCCGGGGAGCGCTATCTCGTCTCTATGCCAATGAAATTCAGAAAAAATATATGGGTCAAAAGAGGCGATTATATTCTCGTCGAGCCAATACCCGAGGGCGATAAAGTTAAAGCAGAAATAGCAAAAATACTTACAAAAGTATGTAGTCTCATTGAAACATGTTTTTTTTTCACTCTGTGTACAGCTGAATACAAATGAGAATTTTTATTTTCTAGGAGCACATAAATTATTATCGATCGGAGGGGTGTTGGCCAAACAAATTTGATGATTCGGATCAACTGAGCGAAGGAACGAATCAAAATGAAAATGATTCAGCAGGGGGGGAGAAGGATATTTTTGTGAATACTAATCGTAGAATTCCAAATTACGGTTGTTATGCTGCATATGATGGTTCCAGTTCAGAAACTTCCGATTCAGAGTGATGGGTGTACTTTAGTGGAAAACAGTGCACCCTCATTCAATTGTTGTTATTAGCATACGATATTGTGTAATGTTGTAGGAGTTATACGATCGTGATAGTTTACTGAAGCTACATTTCTGCCATTGTAGAGGAATTTAGGGTGGAATGGACGCAATTTAAAAATGGAATTGGAAAGGGAGAATTAGAGAATATGAGGAGTAAATCTGACATGCTTACATTGTTTTGTTTTTTCTGATTTCATTGAAAAATTAACGTCGATTTTATTGCATTATATATCAATAAATAATTATCATTTTTCTACTTTTGAATTATATTCAAATTCATAGTTAATTTCAAAAGAGGGAAGTGTAGGTCTAACAAACATAATTTTTTTTTTATCGTCATTTTACATCGCTTCGACCCGGTTGGGGTATACTGCGATGATGATCAAGACTTTAAATGGTTAGATCGCACCATTCTACCCGGCCGGGATTTGAACTCGGAATTTTCGCATGTGAGGCAATGAACTTACCCACTCCGCCAAGCCACCAGGTAACAAAAATAAAAGAAACAAGAACACAAATTTAGTATCCAAGCTTCACATTAATCTATATAGCAAAGCTGAAAATGGTTTCAAGAAAATAGATGCAGTTCAATGTAGTCAGTTTTCTTCCTTACACTATGCATTACTGAGAATTTTCTTCTTTTCCTTTCAATATTGACTCAACGGACTCGTAAGTGATGGCTTTCGATACGAGTACAGAGAAATACTGTATTGAGTCCGATAATCCTTTAATCTCATCTCACAAATGTCGGACAATCTTTGCAATAATATGATGGCCCACTTTATTCCATTCTCAATAGAATTTGAGATTATTTCGACACGTAGCAATTTTCATTCAATCTTATTTATGACTTGTGAATGTATTTTCAGTAATATTTTCATTTGTGTAGTACCGTTATTTAAATCTGATGTGTATTTTACCCGACTTTTCATGTGGAAAAAAATTCGAATCTTTTTTTCATAAAACGAAGGGATAACAAAAAACTATGGTTTTAGTATAGAACCACTGTGGTTGTTATGGTTTCCATCGTCCTTCAATGTGTCCTCAATAAATATTTAAATTTCGTTACGTACGAATGGGAAATAACGTAATGGTCCATTCGGGCGGATAACAGCATCTCAGGGGTCTTTTAAAACATAACATAATTGAAACATATAGCAGCATAAATATATACAATATATCTGATATTGGGTAGTAAGGATCATTACTTTGTAAACGTTGCCTCTTTTTTGGAGCCATATTGAAAAGTTTTTCGCTAGTATTATTGTCTATGTAAAAATTATGAGCTGAGTTTGGGCGCCCTAGGGGTCATTGAATCACAAACTATATGGTTTATCACTAACTCATTTCCATGCACGGAAAATTAATTCATTCAATTTATATTTCTACTGAGTTTAATTTCTGATTTCGGATGCTTTACAAGGACTTCAATTTCCGTTTTTACTAAGATAAAAGTGGGAAATACATTGTGGAAATGGTTTTAATTCACTAAGTAATAAATTATGTTGTATTGAAGGTATCATCGAATTACATTCGTTTCCTTTTATTTGCAATACCTCGTTATGTTTTTTTACCGTTATTTTTACAATCGCTTCGACCCGGTTGGGGTATGTTGCGATGATGATCAAGACTTTACGTGACTATTCGCACCAATTACTGGTGATGTACGGATAATGTACGGGTCATACGGCTAATCTACGGGTGGCCTTTCGGTTCAGCCTGAAATACGGGGTAAAAATGTCTTGTACGGATTAATGTACGAATCAAAAACGACCACTGCTAAGTTATCTGAACTGAGTCATATTGTCTAGTTGAATTATCTCACGGGGTACATCTGTATGGGCTCGTCATTTTATATGGAAATATTGGATACCACTTAAATACTGAACTTAGATTCACGTAGCTGCATTTTCAACTTGAAAAAAAAAATGGAATAATTTTTAGAAAAAAAAAAGAATACGTACGAAAGGAAGTTGCTCTTCCTTTTTCTAACATAATCTCTGTCCGATTTGACCCATCACGGAAGAAAAATTTGATAAAAAAATCTAACGAATTGAATGGAATATTAGATTGTATTTCTCTTCAACTCCTATTGAAAACTCTATAATAATAACTATAGTTTATAGCTGTTCCTATGAAATAATTCCGCAGGTTTACAACGCGTTTTTCTAATAGAAAATGTCCAAGAGAAAGCATTTCATAAAGAAAATCAGTAGTATTTTATCTTTTGTAACGTGGTCTAATTTTTTCTGGGACAAAAATAAACGTTATCTCGCCCTTTTCCCTTGGTAAAGTCAGAAAACTGAAACTCGATGATTGTGGGCGCCAGTTGTTCTTTGTTTCGACGGAAACAGACCGAAATTAGGTCAAAGCGGAAAATTACAACGAAAACCCAAGATTCAAAAACACAAAAAACTTGAACTTAAGGGGCCAAGGAAAAGGTGACAGGGTGCTTGCGCTGCTCAGGGGGTCGGTTGTGGAGAGAAGAATAGGTCGAGGTGGAAAGAGGTTAGCGGGCTCTTATTCTCAAAAAAAAGGAAACACGAACGTTGAATTTTAATGCTGAAAAGTAGATGGCTATATTGTTCGTAAATTTACAGAAAAGATATGTACTCAAATTCACCGCAAAAGAAATCAACACTGAATAATCCATATAATACTGAACTCAATAAAAAGAACAAATTTTCGCCTAAGAGAGAGAAATACAAGATTTAAACAATGGCAATAAAAGAATGCACAATTGACTCGATAAATTTTGAGTAGACAAAGAACCAGAAATAGAGTCAAAATCAAATTAATTCTCTACTTCTATCCCTATAAAAATGACCGAAAACGCGACGGTAGACGCAAGAAAAATAATACCGAAAAACTGAGAACACGGTAACTAGACCAAGATCGGCATAAACAATCATCCCTACCGAATGAATTAATTCTAATCAAATCCCGAGTTGAACGCAATTAATAAATCTGAATAAGGCGCGATATACGTATCGAAATTGTACTCGCATTCCTAACACAATAAATTGGGATTCGCTTTAACGAAAGCATACGCAGTCAATACTCGAAATGTCGAATACGCCAAATACGGCACTCTATACTCAACGGTACTTGATCTTGAGTCCCTAACGGCCAGAACGGCACAAAATTTCTATATATGATTTCACTAAGGCGACACGAACACTCTAATACTTCGAAAACCATTGGAAAAAGCCGAATTTATAATCCACAAAATCAAGGCTCGAGAACGAATGGCGTAACTAGCAAAAATAAATACAACTTAACGAGTCGCAAATCCAAAGAAAACTAGGCACAACTGTACGCAAATGGAATCGAAAGTCAAAGCCGAAGTATTAAACACTAACGCTATAACCAGCATAATTTCCAAAGAAACAATATACAATGAGTCTAGACGATATGCAAATCGAAAACCTGTCGGCTAAATAATACAATAATTGTTGGCACAATACGGCATTGAAACAAATTAATTTCTCAAAACGAGATAAGTCACATAAGCGAAAGCTTCACAACTAGAAGCAACGGTATAGGCTCACTGTGAGCATTGGCCATAGGCAAGGGTGAGCACAAGGCTAGTCATCATTGATCTCTATACTAACTGGATTATCCAATAGTCGCTGGGAAATTTCGAACCAGATTGTTGCATTCAGGTCCGAGGCAAATCTCATCCAAGGGAAGAAAATGATCTGGATGACTAACATTAATAGGCATTACAAAAAGTTTGTCAATGACACATTTCTTCAAAAAGTTTCGTGCGATATTACGAATAAGTCGCTCACTACTGTCAGCCAATTTATGAAGCATGAACTGACGAGACTGAAAAAGAGCATTGAAAGAATTGAAAAAATTTAATGAATATTTCAAGAAAAGAAAATAGCCCTTTACACATTGATCGTCCAGGAATTTGTGTAAGTTCTGGGCTGAAGGTGAGTGCTCTTCCAGCATAGCTGATTGGAAAAATAATTTTAATGGTTCCCAATTTACGAGAATTCGCGTGACACTGATGCAATCACAACCATCGTGTGTTTGACAAACTCAAAATTTTCAATTTCTCCTCGCCAAAGAATGCTTGATATTTCTCTAATATCGCGCACCGCTTTGGACTATTCGAAAGATACATCGATGTACCTCGAATTAATTCTTCCGGCTCATTAGGCAATGCAATTCATTAGGATAAGATTGGGAACTTCTAATTTCAATCTCTGCGCGAAGGAATTTTTGACACCAACCATAACACTCGCGTTATCACAAGCCAAGCCCAGGATATTCTGCATTGGAATTTGTTTTTCGCGTAAAGATTTTTCGAAAGAATTATAGATTTTTTCTGCTGAGCAATCTGTTGGATCCAGTTCGATGAGATCTAAAAATTCTGTCTGAACCTGACCGTTTTCAGGCGAGACATCGCGCGAGAACACAAAGAACTTTTTTCTTCAAAATATCCGTGGTTTCATCAACAAGAATTCAAAATTTATTAACCCTCAAAACTTTCACAAGATTTTCGTTTGCGACTTTCCCCAAAATATTCTCAATAATGCTCGTGCACTTTGTTCGCCCCAGACAACAATCTTGCGCGATTTTACTATCCGGAAATGATCTTTTTAGCACAGGAAGAAAATGATCTACGAAAGATATGGGGACGTTGTGCTCTGCAACGCAATCGGACAAGAGAATTTCCGCGATTTTAACAGCTTTTTTATGCTCTGCCACAACACTATTGGAATTCCCCTCAAGAGCACTACCTTCATCACTAATTTTTTCATTCCCTCGGATGGGATTGGGCTTCAAAGCATTTTCTTTATGCTTTTCAGTCCCTGCATGTTTATGCAATTCAGATTTTCCGGCGGCAATCTGTTTCTCGCAAGCAGAACAAAACGCACTATTTGGATTCCCGTCAACTCTTTTCAACCACCCAGAAAATTCAGGTTCATTTTTCCATGATTCTTGAAATACTTTCCTTTTTTTCGATGCTGGAACATCGGAAGCTGCACGTCCTGAATCCCTCTCCTGGTCCACTTCGATCTCCATATCAAATTTTCAATTGAAAAGTATAAAAAAACCTCTAACACACTGCAGAAACACGGAATCACTCGTTGATGTCCGATCGCCTTTTGTCAGAGACTGAGTGAGCCAACGTAGCTCGTGTTTTGTTTTGGTTCTCATTGTTTTGATTTTTCAGTGTGGTTGGGTGAATGTCAACACCGAATATTACCGGTTAAAAGCAGAATTGAGCGAATGAATAATCGTTTCTTACACAAGCGATATTTTGCGTTCATTCTCAGAATTGAAAAACTAGGAAATTAATAACGGCTTTGCAATCAGAGTCAAAAGAAAAAGAAAAGAGAAAGAAAAGTGGTAAATTCTAATATATTTGATTACATTGTAGTGAAAAATATACAATGAGTAATTAAAATAGAAAAATGTCGGATTACTTTACAACATAATTTTCGTGATCCGTACATTCGACTCCTATATGTTACCCTTGCGAGCCCCATTTTTCACCTACATATATGATATAATTAATTAACTTCAAACATTTTCCGCGTCATACAGCAATATTTAAAAAAAAAATTGAGAAAAAAACAGCGGGAATCAAACTGGGATCTCCAGCATTCGACTGGATACCTTTAACGACTGCGCCATGGTGCTGTTGTGAGAACCAATTGTCCATGAAATGGTAACCACTCGGTACATCAGAATTTTTCTTTGAATAGCCAAAAGCGCCTTTGTGACATTATTTTGGGACACTCCCCTCGTGACTCTCGTGATCTCTTGCGATCCCTTATGACCCTCGTGATCCCTAGCGGCCTTCGTGATTCATTTTTTTTACCCTTGTGATTCTCGTGATCCCTAGCGACCTTCGTGATTCCTTATTTTTTACCCTCGTGATTCCTAGTGACCCTCGTGATTCATCTTTTTTACCCTCGTGATGCTCGTGATCCCTAGTGACCCTCGTGATTGGTTTTTTTTACCCTTAAGACTCCTTAAGACCCACGTGATGGCTTGCGGTCCTCGTGACCGATTGAGACCCTCGTGATTTCTTGTGATCCCTTTGTGAGTCAAACAACCCCTGCGAACTTTGTAAGTCCTTTTTTTTATCCTTGTGAGCCTTATGACACTCCCCCTTCCCCCAATTAAATCTCCCCTACTATCAAGTTCCCAAGATTCTATTGTAGCTATTAACATTTCATGAAAAGGTGATAAAATGACTAAAATGATTGAAAAAATTGAAATATCTCAATAACGGTGATGAAATATTTGCATCATCTGTCCTGAATTCCTTATTCAAAAATACATCGAGATGGTCCAAACTTCGCGCCCTGGTTATTGTTATCGTATACATTTCCCGTTTTACCCCTATTTAATGTCGTGATTTTTCACCCTCATCGTTGACCCTTATTTTAGTTTCTCGCGCCCGATATTCTCTTTTCAATTATCCCTAAAATTTGCCTATCTAACAATGGAATAAGAAAAAAGTTTTTCCTAATCTTTCAGACTTTAAACTGTATTTTGAGACCTCAAACTTAATTTTCCGATCTTGCGATCACTTTTGTTATCAATTACACCCAACACTAGTTGAAAGGCGATCGAAAGGCTATTTTAAGTTTAAAAATCTTCAGTGAATACGCATAAATCTGGAGGAAGGAATATAAAAAAATGAATAAATAAATAAATCAGTACTTAGAATGCTGCAAAAGTGGTATTTTATTTTTGTAAAGCATGACATTATTTTACTTCGTATTTGAAAGATTATTTTCGTCATTACATTCGCAGAGTTTTAGCTGCGGGCTTGCGCATGCCCAGTAGCGGTGGTTGCGTGAGGGAGCTGCGCACGAAAATCCCAGGCGTGGGATTTTTGCCCCCATCTGGCATCACTGACTGGATAGACCAAAGAAGATTGACTAAAGTAGAGGCTCAGATCTCGGGGTTGGACTGAACCCAAGCCAAAAGTAGTTCGACCTCAACGGAGGGATGCCGCCACGGTCGAATCTGACGCCTGGGCGAACTGCCTGTGCGGGTAACTCGGCAGTAGCAGTCCCGCTGTCACAGGGATAGTTTCAGAGGGGAATTTATGTCCTCCTCGTCCTCAACATGTTCTTAATGTTTTTCAGGTGATTCATTTGCTGGCTAATTAATATTAAGGAATGAAACACAGAGGGTGTGACGGAGAATTAAATTCCCCATCAATCGATCCCCGTTGCATCCCTCAATCTCTGCAACAAAAAAATACAAACTACGACAGAATCATGGGCCAGTGAGAAAAATAATTTTCTTCTCGGCGCACAGTGACTTTTCACCATTCGCTCGCGAATTAAAAATTCACTTCTCCCCTCCTAATTGAGATTAAGGGATGAAAAAAGAGTAGTTCGATGGAGAATTAAATTCTCCATTAACTAACCCTCTTTCATCCCGTAGTCTTTGTAACAAAAAAATATAAACTGCCATGAAACTCAGGGGCCAGTAAGAAAAATAATTCTTTCGCAGCGCACAATGACTTTTCACCATTCGCCCGCGAATTAAAAATTCACCTCTCCCCTCCTAATTGCGATTAAGGGATGAAAAAAAGGCAATTCGACGGAGAATTAAATTCTCCATCAATTAACCCTCTTCCATCCCTTAATCTCTATAACAAAAAAATATGAACTGCCATGAAATCATGGGCCAGTGAGAAAAATAATAGTTTCGCGGCGCACAGTGATTCCCGGTAATTAAAAATTCACCTCTCCCCTCCTAATTGAGATTAAGGGATGAAAAAGGGCAGTTCGACGGAGAATTAAATTCTCCATTAATTACCCCTCTTTCATCCGTTAATCTCTGTAACAAAAAAATATAAACTGCCATGAAACTCAGGGGCCAGTAAGAAAAATAATAGTTTCGCGGCGCACAGTGACTCCCGGTAATTAAAAATTCACCTCTCCCCTCCTAATTGAGATTAAG
>NW_021680727.1:26637-34212 GCF_001412515.2 Diachasma alloeum
TTTTGTTACAGAGATTAAGGGATAAAAGAGGGTTAATTGATGGGGAATTTAATTCTCCATCGAACTGTCTTTTTTTCATCCCTTAATCTCAATTAGGAAGGGAGAGGCGAATTTTTAATTACCGGGAGTCACTGCGCCGCNTCGAACTACTCTTTTTTCATCCCTTAATCTCAATTAGGAGGGGAGAAGTGAATTTTTAATTCGCGAGCGAATGGTGAAAAGTCACTGTGCGCCGAGAAGAAAATTATTTTTCTCACTGGCCCATGATTTTGTCGTAGTTTGTATTTTTTTGTTACAGAGATTAAGGGATTCAACGGGGATCGATTGATGGGGAATTTAATTCTTCGTCACACCCTCTGTGTTTCATTCCTTAATATTAATTAGCCAGTAAATGAATCACCTGAAAAACATTAAGAACATGTTGAGGACGAGGAGGACATAAGTTCCCCTCCGAAACTCTCCCTGTGACAGCGGGACTGCTACTACCGAGTTACCCGCACAGGCAGTTCGCCCAACCGTCAGATTCGACCGTGGTGGCATCCCTCCGTTGGGGTCGAACTAATTTTGGCTTGGGGTCAGTCCAACCCCGAGATCTGAGCCTCTACTTTAGTCAATCCTCTTTGGACTATTCTTACGGGCCGAGTACGCTGGAGGGGGCCTTGAATAGTTCGACAGCGCCTCCCTTGTATGGCCTCGGAAATACAGGATGCCTCAATGCGCTTGTNATAAACTCAAATATTGTACGGGATTTTTCGGCAGTAAATCGATCAGATAAATTCTTTCAACTATCATTTTCTCTCTGAAGCTGTATTCTCTAGGATTCTTCGTATAGAGATATATACACTAATCACTACGCGAAAACGCAGAACATTCAATTATCACGATACATCATAAAACATTATCCCTAAACGTAAATGGCCTTGGCAATTCACACGCGTACAACGGCCATCATTGGTCGTGTGACCTTCCACGGAAATCCCAAAACCGACCTATCTCTTCCTAATCAACCCATCTATTGAGCGGCAGTACTTCAACTACAACTAAATGTTTCTTCAAAGTATCAAATAAGTAACAACCCTCAAACAATAATCNGTGAAATGTGTAATGCAACTATAAGTAGATATTGCAGGAGGTAATGTATACGAAACATAGGTTCCAATCACAATAAAAAGAAAGAGTAAATATGAATTCCATTCGGCAATGCAAGGCAATAATTTGGAGATATGAGAAGTTCACTAATGGTGATAAAATAATAAAACTGGCAGTTATATAGTTCGCACAGTCTGTTGAATAATGTTATTTTCTATTGCAGAAAAAGATAGAATTATTTCAATGAAATTTTTTTATTTTATTTTATTATATTTCAATTAGATGTGCATCGAATTGTCCTCATCATTTCGCCCATGCTATTTCGCTTAAACCTGATCAAAATCGTGCTTCTATTATCTTTTTGTTTCATCCTCTCCTGTAACGATAATGTCACCTTATTGTACTACACAATATCTATTTTAAAAAGAGGATTTATATTCATGTAAGAATTTGTCGGAAGATGAATGGTTTTTCCACTTTCTGTGTTTATTCCCCCCGGCAATCGTCCCAGTTATCATTTCAATTGACGACAACGAAAATCCTCCCTTCAAATCTTGATTTTGTATAATATAACATCAGAAACATGACCATTCAATTTTCCAACTTTACCAGGTCACATTACCCACTCCCCACTATGCGACTACGGTCACGCAAGCGCGCTAACGCCGTTCTTAGTTCCTAGGCCATGCAACGGGGGCGCTGTGTGCACGTCCAACTTGGGCCACCAGTGTTTTACAGGATAGTCTATCCAGTTAGTATAGAGATCAGTGCTAGTCATCGGTTGACGACTCGCAACGGATTCTCTTTTAACGCGAAAACTTCCGAATTTATAGCTTTCCAAAAGGTGTGAAATGGACAGAGAGCGAACGCCGAATGCGTATGATAGAACGAGAACACTATACTCCTCACGTGATGACACGTAGCGAGAGATCGCAGGCTATGACATAGCAACTGTCCGACGCTGAGCACAGAGAAAATAAATAATAATAATAAGCACGCAAACTCGACAATTCGTAGGCGTGTGATTAACGACTAATCTAATAATAAACTCAAATATTGTACGGGATTTTTCGGCAGTAAATCGATCAGATAAATTCTTTCAACTATCATTTTCTCTCTGAAGCTGTATTCTCTAGGATTCTTCGTATAGAGATATATACACTAATCACTACGCGAAAACGCAGAACATTCAATTATCACGATACATCATAAAACATTATCCCTAAACGTAAATGGCCTTGGCAATTCACACGCGTACAACGGCCATCATTGGTCGTGTGACCTTCCACGGAAATCCCAAAACCGACCTATCTCTTCCTAATCAACCCATCTATTGAGCGGCAGTACTTCAACTACAACTAAACGTTTCTTCAAAGTATCAAATAAGTAACAACCCTCAAACAATAATCGCGCAGCTCATTAATATCTCGGCCTATATCGCGAAAATCGTATCGGTCCCGTATAGTTAAATTTATGAAATCCCTAACACACGATTGACACAAAAAAAGGAACACTATTAAAGCTTACTAAAATTAAACGAAAATTCACTAGAACGGATANTGGAGATATGAGAAGTTCACTAATGGTGATAAAATAATAAAACTGGCAGTTATATAGTTCGCACAGTCTGTTGAATAATGTTATTTTCTATTGCAGAAAAAGATAGAATTATTTCAATGAAATTTTTTTATTTTATTTTATTATATTTCAATTAGATGTGCATCGAATTGTCCTCATCATTTCGCCCATGCTATTTCGCTTAAACCTGATCAAAATCGTGCTTCTATTATCTTTTTGTTTCATCCTCTCCTGTAACGATAATGTCACCTTATTGTACTACACAATATCTATTTTAAAAAGAGGATTTATATTCATGTAAGAATTTGTCGGAAGATGAATGGTTTTTCCACTTTCTGTGTTTATTCCCCCCGGCAATCGTCCCAGTTATCATTTCAATTGACGACAACGAAAATCCTCCCTTCAAATCTTGATTTTGTATAATATAACATCAGAAACATGACCATTCAATTTTCCAACTTTACCAGGTCACATTACCCACTCCCCACTATGCGACTACGGTCACGCAAGCGCGCTAACGCCGTTCTTAGTTCCTAGGCCATGCAACGGGGGCGCTGTGTGCACGTCCAACTTGGGCCACCAGTGTTTTACAGGATAGTCTATCCAGTTAGTATAGAGATCAGTGCTAGTCATCGGTTGACGACTCGCAACGGATTCTCTTTTAACGCGAAAACTTCCGAATTTATAGCTTTCCAAAAGGTGTGAAATGGACAGAGAGCGAACGCCGAATGCGTATGATAGAACGAGAACACTATACTCCTCACGTGATGACACGTAGCGAGAGATCGCAGGCTATGACATAGCAACTGTCCGACGCTGAGCACAGAGAAAATAAATAATAATAATAAGCACGCAAACTCGACAATTCGTAGGCGTGTGATTAACGACTAATCTAATAATAAACTCAAATATTGTACGGGATTTTTCGGCAGTAAATCGATCAGATAAATTCTTTCAACTATCATTTTCTCTCTGAAGCTGTATTCTCTAGGATTCTTCGTATAGAGATATATACACTAATCACTACGCGAAAACGCAGAACATTCAATTATCACGATACATCATAAAACATTATCCCTAAACGTAAATGGCCTTGGCAATTCACACGCGTACAACGGCCATCATTGGTCGTGTGACCTTCCACGGAAATCCCAAAACCGACCTATCTCTTCCTAATCAACCCATCTATTGAGCGGCAGTACTTCAACTACAACTAAATGTTTCTTCAAAGTATCAAATAAGTAACAACCCTCAAACAATAATCGCGCAGCTCATTAATATCTCGGCCTATATCGCGAAAATCGTATCGGTCCCGTATAGTTAAATTTATGAAATCCCTAACACACGATTGACACAAAAAAAGGAACACTATTAAAGCTTACTAAAATTAAACGAAAATTCACTAGAACGGATATACAAAATCTAAAATTATAAATTACCTAAAATTAACGGAAATCACCGAAACGCGATCGGGTCAACCCTGACTCTACGGACGCTAAAATTATTCAACGTTAATTATCTTTTTTTTTAATTTAATAGAACTAAGGGTCTGGATCTTTGTCGGACTTACGAATATGGAGATTCTTTCCGTTGTCTCTGGATGGCACAAGAAATTTCCCAGAATTCCTTACACTTTATCTAAAACTTTTTCTATTGAACATTTTTTATAAGAATTCCTTGACATGAATTTCCTAAGCTTTTTCCATTTAATTTTTTTCTCATTTCCTTAACAAAAAAATTTGGAAAATTACCTGTCCTGTGGATCTGTCCTGCCCTGTGGATCTGTTAATCTTATTTGTGCGTTCTAGAAATGGAAACTCATATGATTCTTTGGTGTTTTAGCTATTTGGGGAATACCGGAATGGAGAAGTGTCCCATTTTTTTTCGGAAAGTTAGGGAATTCTCGAATATGTCTATCAGGAGTTCCCCAGGCCTTGAAACTTAGCTCATTAATATAATAAAAAGGTTTATTGCCTTTTTTTCTTCCCACTGACCAAGCGCGCAGCTATAAAAGGCCCCAGGTATACCTGCAGGGGGTCAGTACCTCGATTGTCAATTGTCGAAAACTATTTGAATCTGAAAGGGTCCTTTCTCAATGCTATGATTATAAGTTGCTAATAAATGCTCCTGAAGTGTTCTATAAAGTATTAAATGGTTTTCAGAAAAAAATAAAAATGTGCGGGAGAATGGACAATTATCCAGATTTTTTTCTCATGTTGAAGAAAAATATTATTTTTTANTTTATTTTATTATATTTCAATTAGATGTGCATCGAATTGTCCTCATCATTTCGCCCATGCTATTTCGCTTAAACCTGATCAAAATCGTGCTTCTATTATCTTTTTGTTTCATCCTCTCCTGTAACGATAATGTCACCTTATTGTACTACACAATATCTATTTTAAAAAGAGGATTTATATTCATGTAAGAATTTGTCGGAAGATGAATGGTTTTTCCACTTTCTGTGTTTATTCCCCCCGGCAATCGTCCCAGTTATCATTTCAATTGACGACAACGAAAATCCTCCCTTCAAATCTTGATTTTGTATAATATAACATCAGAAACATGACCATTCAATTTTCCAACTTTACCAGGTCACATTACCCACTCCCCACTATGCGACTACGGTCACGCAAGCGCGCTAACGCCGTTCTTAGTTCCTAGGCCATGCAACGGGGGCGCTGTGTGCACGTCCAACTTGGGCCACCAGTGTTTTACAGGATAGTCTATCCAGTTAGTATAGAGATCAGTGCTAGTCATCGGTTGACGACTCGCAACGGATTCTCTTTTAACGCGAAAACTTCCGAATTTATAGCTTTCCAAAAGGTGTGAAATGGACAGAGAGCGAACGCCGAATGCGTATGATAGAACGAGAACACTATACTCCTCACGTGATGACACGTAGCGAGAGATCGCAGGCTATGACATAGCAACTGTCCGACGCTGAGCACAGAGAAAATAAATAATAATAATAAGCACGCAAACTCGACAATTCGTAGGCGTGTGATTAACGACTAATCTAATAATAAACTCAAATATTGTACGGGATTTTTCGGCAGTAAATCGATCAGATAAATTCTTTCAACTATCATTTTCTCTCTGAAGCTGTATTCTCTAGGATTCTTCGTATAGAGATATATACACTAATCACTACNGAAGAAAAATATTATTTTTTACATAAAAAAATGGAGAATGATTGATCCCGGGGTCAAAAGTCGGAAGAAAATCTATATTATTGAGGACGTAAAACAAAATTACATGACCAATTTACATCTGTTGAATTAAAAATAGAAGTGTTTCCTGGTGTGTTCCTTGGGTGCGTATATTCAAAGAAGAATAGAGGCGCCCATAGTAAATCCGAGATAGGTTCTCACCTATAGATTGTGACGGCACTAACCCACGTGAACCACAAAACTTAAAATATAACCGTAGACTTATCCATAACTCGATGCGAAACTCAAAACAGCCGGAGCGTTGTCACCTTCGGCCTCTGCTCCTCGATGTCCCCACGAAGATCCTCGAAAACCGAATAAACGAAATAAACGGGAAAACGAGAAAAATGTTGTCGGGCGCCAGCTGACTTTTGTTCCAGCGGTGTCAACGAACCGCATTAAAAAGAACCATACGAAAACTTAGCCATAATTGGGGAGATCAAGGGAGAGGTTGCGGAATTAGCTCGACTAGCTCGGAGGTATTCGGAGAGCGGGGTAGGATCGGTCGCTCGGTCTTAGGAAGGATGTCGCGAATTTACCAAAAGATACAGAAAAATCAAAAGGAAGAACCAGAAAGTTAATTAAATAGGGGATGAGAAAATTACTTTTAAATTTACTCCGTGATCTATTCAATTTCTCAATAATACTTCAACTCCAATAGAATTTCTATTCTTCACAAATAAAATAAATTAATTTCAATTAAATTGAACAAAATTAAGTTCGATTAAATTCCCGAGAGTGAGAGTACGTGAATTGACCTTGAGAGAGAGGTTATCGTGAAGGAAATGGGGGGNGCACGTGAATTGACCTTGAGAGAGAGGTTATTGCGACGGGAATGGAGGGTCCGAAGAGTCCAGGCCAACGATCTCTCCGCATCGTCCAGAAACTGGAGTGCTGGAGGATCCGAAGGCTATGTCAATTCCGATGCGATGATCTCGGCGAATCTCCTCAGAATAATAAATGACGATTAATGGGCGAGGGACTCAAGTGTGCAAATGTCACTTAAGAGTACCATTTTGCCCCATATTCGAGTCCGTCCTCCATCAAGAGCGTCGTAGCGTCACAGGGGAATTCCTGGGGCTCACGCGCTTCAATGTTATGATTTTCGGGGTCTCGTCTTTNAGAGCGTCGTAGCGTCACAGGGAAATTCCTGGGGCTCACGTGCTTCAATGTCATGATTTTCGGGGTCTCGTCTTCCAAGAAATTTTAAATTAATCCATTGAAACCTTGGGGAAGCTTTACTGAGCTAGAAGAGCACTCATTTGAGGCTTCAATTCGCTCGGGAAAGAGGAAAAACCGCCATGTGCACGACAGCGTCACCCACGGCACGTGAGGCGCATGTGTGCACTTGTGGGCCTGTTTTATCCACTTTTTTCCACTAAAAATTGGTCCTGGACATTCCCCATGCGTTCTCGAGAGTCCTAGTGAACTAATTATGCACTCAGAAGGTGCATTAATTGTTCACAAGACCTCCTGGTGAGTGGAGAGGGCACAATAGCGCCATGGCAGGGCATGGGCCATGTGCGGCCTTTTATTGGGTCTCACTGTCCATTTTCACTATCTCTTGGGTTTCACTGGGGTTTTATCACTCGGGAGAGGTCTGGAGAGCTGAACGAGGGTTTTATGCACTCAGTGGTGCATTTATCCACCCGCTCAGAGGAGTTTTGGAGGTTGGGAATGCATCTCGGCGTCACTC
>NW_021680727.1:34308-45606 GCF_001412515.2 Diachasma alloeum
TGGTGAGTGGAGAGGGCACAATGGCGCCATGGCAGGGCATGGGCCATGTGCGGCCTTTTATTGGGTCTCACTGTCCATTTTCACTATCTATTGGGTTTCACTGGGGTTTTATCACTCGGGAGAGGTCTGGAGAGCTGAACGAGAGTTTTATGCACTCAGTGGTGCATTTATCCATCCGCTCGGAGGAGTTTTGGAGGTTGGGAATGCATCTCGGCGTCACTCTTGTGAACGCCGGTGCACTTTTCCCGGAGGTCATCACTGGGCACACTGGGAATAAATGCACTTCCCTCCTCGGGAGAGAGTGCACATGGTGAATGAAAATGTACTTACCATGTTCCTCGTGTGGGCCCTCGGCGATGGTCTCTACCAACTCTCTCGATCGCTGTCAATATTCTCGGGGATGTTATCGCAGTGGTTGCTCGGGTCCAACTCTCTCGTAAACTGCGTCTAACCGGCGGAGGTTCTCAGCTGGGTGGCGCGACTGGCACGCCGTCTAGCTGCCGCTGGGGCGGGCTCATGTAACCGAGCACGCGGGGATTTTGATTCAAATGGGTTTTAGACTTATTTTAGGCATTCCGCCGTTAATTATATCTTTTATGAATTAACCCAAGGGGTTTTTATCCATAATGGCTGAACGATAGTTATCTGGAGGTTCGGAAAGGGGGAATTAAGGCAGTTGTTCGCCTTTTCTCCTCGCGAATGCACTTCACCCCTGAGTGAGTGCACTTTTCGCTGCTGTCACTCTCCCGGGAGTCATCCTGGAGTCACCGTGAACAAATCTAAAGAGAGAATAGCCCATGGCGATCCATGCAGACGAGTGGGCTATGTTCATCCACATGGCCTTCCAGCTGCACTGGTGATTCCAACGACTCCACGAAATGCCTTAGCCAGGGAGCGTGAGTATTTCACCTCAACCTCTGTGATCAGCAGCCGCACTCAACGAGATCAGCGAGATCTCACCGGGAAGCTCGGTGTATCGGCTCTGAACCGCGGTGGATCGTCGTCCCTCTCAGGATTCGCGAGATTTCAAAATACAAAAACATAACTAGGAAAATACAATTACTGTAAATTTTCCCTCAACCATAAAACCGAAAATTTATCCCCTAAAATCCGAAGTAAACCAGAAAGATAACTGAAACTAAAAGAGAACAAAAAGTTTAATATTACTTGAACCGGAGATTTTACTTTTTACTCGTTTTTAATGTGTATCGACACGTGAATTTGATTATTTATAGAAATCGAACGTTGTTTTCCCCGCGAGGCCCTTCCTGATGTTCTTGGAGACCGGTTTCTACGAGCTGGAGCTAAAAGGGGTGTTGCATCGCCCTTCGGTAGGGGTGCTAACTTTGCGGTTAAAGGAATCGCGACTCTCTCTCCGAAAAGATCGAAATAAATTCACACTTACCGACTCACTCTTACGATTTACTTAATTCTACGACTAAGTTGTGTACAGGTGGCGGGATTCTCGAAAATTCCGTCACAAGATAGTGCGTAAAGTTTGATTTTTTCATACATACGTGTGACATATTCTATTTTTTTTCTGAGTTCACTATTCGGAACGGTAGAGGGGGAAAAGTGGTTGTTTTTGTATACAAGTGCGTAAAGCCCAAAAGCGTGCATAGAGTAAATTTCGAGTGGGTAGCACTTTTCAGGCAGAAAAACATGAGAAAAAAATTGCACCACTTTTGATTTTTTTCCCGCCAGCAAATTGAAGTCTCCCTTGGTGTATCCCATATCCCTTGACTATGAAATTTCGTTCTCTAAAATTAATATATTGAGTTGAAGGGTTTGGAACCTGTTTCGGATTGCGTATAAACTCCTTTATTTGTCTTCGCAAATACACAATCAAAAAATCTGAGGAAATTTGCAAACAACATTTTCTCATCAGGAAACGCTTTCAACTTTTTCAGAATTTTTGATGATGTAGAAACATATAGGCAATATATGCTCACTCGACGGAGAATCTCTCATATCGAAAATTCTATAAATGGCATTAATACTTCAATTGACGCGCTTATACAATCCGAAATCTGCAAAATTTTTTAGGAATTAAGGGTTCATGTACAACCGTACAGCTAATTTGACGAGATTTGGTTCCGTTCAGATAATTCGGTAGCAGTCATTTTTCGACCATAGAAAAATCCGTAGAAGACATTTTTACCCCGTAGTTTAGGCTAAACCGACCGGCCACCCGTAGATTAGCCGTACGAGCCGTACATTATCCATACCTCACCCGTAGATCACCCGTATTTGGTGTGAATAGTCACACCGAAGGAAATTACGATAGATAATGTGATAGCGACATAACGTGTTTTACCAGTTACATCCTGAACGTTTTCTATCAAGTTACTGATTATAGTCAGAAATGAGTCACTTCGAAAACTCATCTCAAAGCGGTTTCAGTACTACGACAGTCTCGTAGAACGCTATGCAAAAAGTTTACCTTGTTACTTTTCCATCCACTCCATCTATATATTTATAGTACTCTGTATGGAAATCCAGATCAGACTGGCCTGTATTTACTGTGAAAAAAGTGATATACTATCGTTGTATGTTAAATATAATAGAGGAAGAAAACTAAATAAGCAATTCCACCAAATACTGAGTTAAAATATTGCCTAAAAATTTTGTTGCGTATCCCCCTTCGAATACATAAATTGTAAACCATCTGAAGGATGTCCCTGAAGTCTGGCGAGGTGTGACTGTCACCTGGATCGATCGTCATTCTATACGCTAGCTGCGTATCTGATGTAGAGTACTAGTAACGCCGCCTCAGTGGCGTCTTTTTGCAACTTATGGATAATAACGACCAACTTCATAGCTTCGCCGCGCCGAATTCAAACAAAACCTGTAAAGGGTCAAGTGACTTACAGAATTTAAAATCAAGAAGATTTGAAAATGTCCGTTATAATGGGGTGTGGATTCCAGTCAGTGGATATGCAAGGTTTTCGGAAGAAAAGTGTATCCAAAGGAGTGAAGCTCGTGGCTAGCTTTCATGTGAAAGACGTTACCGAAACGATTGATTCAAACTCTCGATTTCTTCAAGGTTTCATTATCCCAGAGACGAGAGTTAATAATCCCATATATCACATAAAAATCGATNACGTTACCGAAACGATTGATTCAAACTCTCGATTTCTTCAAGGTTTCATTATCCCAGAGACGAGAGTTAACAATCCCAGATATCACATAAAAATCGAGGTACATTATCTCTTCGCTTCTGTACATATTTTCTCATAACTCTGAATATTAATTTAATATACTCAAAATTTTCGTGCTAGCTCGATGAAAATCGTATTGTCAAGACTTCTACCTGTTCTTGTAAAGCTGGCAAGGCACGATGTAAGCACATTGCAGCTGTTTGCGTTTTCGTAAATAAAGAAAATGTATAGTCGAAAACGAACGAACCATTGGTATGGAATAAACCATCTGAGACTCAATCGTAAAAGTACAGTAAATGTGCTCGCATTGAAGCTCTCTACTCCATCGATCAATCAAGCACTGGTGAAATGNTCCAAATGGAGACATCACAAGAACAGCTTTTCTACCCAATAACTCATTCTTTATCTGAGGAAACCCTTTATCAGCCAAGATCAAATCACCGGGTTCAATCAAATTTAAAAATCCAGAATCGTTAGTGATGAAACTATCATTTGCCCTACCTCCGTAACCTTTTGATATAAATGTATTCNATAGCTGACGAGTTGAAGAAACGCGGGGAACTCTTATCAGTGGTAGACTTCCTAGAAGAATTTTAACATGCCTTGACTCCTTACCACGCGTACGTGTCTTCGTTAGATCCAGATGACGAAAATCGCGTGAGACTGAAACGCTTATTGTGCCCCGAAGATCTAAAAGAGACGTTCGCGAAAGTACAGGNAATTTCAAAACAGTCAATAATTGCTCTACAATTCGGATAATTTTGGAATGATAGCGGTAATGTTTTTTGAATGGCAAATTTAGAGGGCCAGTCCAATCTTTCGAGGTTTTTGATAGTAGATCGTGGATTTCGTAAAATATTCTTGATGCAGTCGTAGCATGTGTCCGAAAAATACAACCCAAAACAGTGAAAGGAACTCCAAGTTTCATCTTCATCAAAAATAGAAGCAGACGNTGATGATAAATGGCGAGAAATTTGTATTGAATCGAGTTCACAATCACAATCGGTTTTGTGGTTCCAAGAGCGATATTTACGAGTGACATGTAGTTCAAAGGCTTACCAAATCAAAACGAGACAGGCAAATTTTGACAGATTAGCTCAACAGTTTAAGAATCAAAAGCAAGGGGGTGGGGGTGCTATGANCTGGACCACAACCCCGATCACATTTTTTCATTTCCAATTCGACGGACTGTACTGATGCATTCTTCATAGGCTTTGAGATATAAATTTCAGTTTGAGTGGAGGCCTCATTGCCTGACATGAAACAATACAAAAGATTCAATTGGTCTCTGTCCTCTGTCCCAAATATCTCAGTCTGTACAGACACTTCCCTCGTTCGCAGTCNATTTTGACAGATTAGCTCAACAGTTTAAGAATCAAAAGCAAGGGGGTGGGAGTGCTATGACTGATGGCATGAAGTATGGATTANATTCAATTGGTCTCTGTCCTCTGTCCCAAATATCTCAGTCTGTACAGAAACTTCCCTCGTTCGCAGTCTAGGAGGTGTCCTTGGGAGCTCAATGTTCATAAAGTCTAAGAGGAATGAATTTTCGATAATTATTTTTTCATTTTTCACGTCAGAAACATGAAGGAGATTATATTTCTCATAAGGGTGAACATACTTTCAATAGAATCGCATCTTTCAGTAGCACTAATAGTAGATCGTCTGCTCTTGTTGACAGGATTATTTCGTATTTCATTGCTTGCGGATGAAGGAGAGAAAATTGAAGGAACATAAGCAGAACTTTGAGACTTNTATTGGACAAAACTAAGGATTATTACACTCAAATTCAAACCTCACTGTATTTTTTGGGATTAACCAAATGTTACTTGTATGTTTACTCCAGAANTTGGTGACAGGATTATTTCGTATTTCATTGCTTGCGGATGAAGGAGAGAAAATTGAAGGAACATAAGCAGGACTTTGAGACTTACTCGATTTAGCACCACCAACGAAATGGGCACTACAAACTCTTGAATCTCTTGTCGGTGTCCATTGTTCACCATTCTCACTATAGATAGATTGGAGCTGAATAATTAACTATCCAAAATCTCTGGTTATTATCAAGCAGACTTACTACTTGCTTCTTACAGCATCAATCCACTGTTTTTTCCTCTCTTTCTCATAAGACCTCCCAAGAAAACAATAAAAATGTAACTCGGGATTTTTGGCTTCAGTGTGGGGACAGCCTCTGACACAACAACCTCTTTTCGATCCAGTCATGTTTTTTTCAAATGTGATTGAATTAAATTTGAGTATGGGAAGAATATGGTTATAATTTATAACACTCGAAGGCAAGTGAAAATCAATAAATAAATTTCGAACCATTTGTTTTTCGTACCTACATCTTGTCAATTTCCGCCACAGGCGGCGCAATCGGCGGTAAGCAGCTAGAGTATTCTCTGGATTCATGAAGAGATCAACGTCTGTATTCTGTCCTCGTAATTAATAAACTGTCCCCCCTTTTATTTATTACTTACGTGTCCGTGTACATCATTCCTTGAAACGCAACAGTATTATTGTTATTTTTTTATCATAAAATACAAGTAAAAAGAAGAGAAATGAACGCTGCGGAAGCAATGTAACTCAATAATTGACAGAGATATAGCAGATTTAATATTTTTCTCCTTCAAAACTAAATTTTTCAATTGGAATGATACACCACTATGATTCTGAGAAAAATTTCAGGAATATAGATTTGATCGGTAATTGTCTCAATTTTTGGGAAAATATTGTTTTTATGTCATGTTTAATTTTATCGTAAACGTCACGAAAAGAAAGTTTAGAACGTCCATTTCATGCTAATCCCCACATTTTGTTCAATTTTTCTTCTTCTCATCGTAAAATTCCGTTAATTTCTGATCCGAAATAGAATAGTATTTTTTCCCCCTATGGCGAAGAAAATTTTTCTGCCGAATATGTGGCTGCCGGACGAGTCGAAGGCGAGTTCTGCATGCATATTCGCCAGAAAAAAATTTTTCGCCACAGTGACGAAGCATATTTTTCAATGCGACGTTCGTGAGCATCTTTTAAGCACGCGCAGCGTGCATGAAACGAGGATTCACGGACTGAGTGATAATAATAATTTTTTAGTACTCTAAATAACTTAGGGGTGTGATAGGGGAAAAAGAAAAATTGATTTAAGAAGTTAGTTCAACTTGTAGATGACTTTTTGATGAATATCTTTAAATCTAAGGCTGAGACATTATTATAAGCACCTTTTTTGTAGATTTCATTTTTATCTACGAAAAAGGTCTACTCAAATTTTGTTATCTCGGTTCCATTCGGAGATATGTCCAAAAATACGGATTAATAACTCAATTTTCAGGCGAGTGCTTAATGACTATTTTTTTTCTTATTATTAGTGCGAAACTTACATGTTCATATAGCCCTAAAAATATTTCAATAATAATAATCATAATAATATGATGATAATAATAATAATAATAAAGTATAGTAGTATCAGTCTGGATTCACAGTTCTATAATTGCTTACCACTACTAGTTATACATTTATTTTTCAAACATTTAGGAAATTCGTGACAGTCTATACATTTTAGGTTTAGGTTCTTCAAAATTGTTTGACTCGAGTACGGTGGGAAAAATTGATATTTTCGGAAATTACATAGTTTGTCTAGGAATTTCGTATCTTGGACAGTCCTACAGGACATGGTCAAGATCTTCGTTTGGATGTCTAGATTCGCATTGTGCAGATGCTATAAAGTTTTTCCTTTTCAGAGAAGCAGCAAGGTATGGCAATGATTTGCTCGGGCTCGATTGATCCAAACTAATGCTCGCCTGGAAAGCTTCTTATTATAGAACCATGGTTTATGACTTTTTATGTACCCTGGCGATCCAGGAGCCACGGTATTTGCGTGGCTGTTGCGTGGCTATTAGGATTGTCATTTTTGGGGCTAAAAAGGGGGAAATGATATCTGAAAACACAATAAAAGTGGATAGACGAATTATTAGTTTATATTTGCACTGTTTATAACATTGTTTTCTATCAATTGATTAAAATTAATGTGAGTGTATATAATGATAATACAAGTCCCGTAGGGGGAATGCCGGGAAATGGCGGCAGCGTCGACATCCCAACGGGGTCGGTCACTGAAATGTAGTATATACTGAAAATCAAAAGCTATATATACTACATTTCAGTGGGGTCGGTCAAGTCGACAGCAGTCGCAGCCAGAATAAGTGAGACCCCAACAGAGGTGGGGCGCCACGGTCGATTCTGACGGCTGGGCGAGCTGCCTGTGCCGGTAACTCGGCAGTAGGGCCAGAAGAAGAATATCCATGGATTTTTGGAGTAGGGGACAAGCATATGAGTGGGAATTACGTAGAATGGGGGTACCGTGGGCAGGGAAAACTTCTGCTAGAAGCCCTATAGCCAGAGTTGCCAGATTGGGCGGTTTACCGCCGTTTAGGCGAGGTGGGAAGTCGGAAAGGCGGTATGAGATTCAGGTTTCTAGCCCCTCGCCCAATTAGGCTATTTTTTTTTGCATTATGCAATTTTAGGCGTATTCTCAATTTGATTTTTTTTTTATTTTAAAGAAATCTCTTACGTCATTTACAAGCGAAATGACATTTTCTTGATCGTTAAAAATTCAAATTCGTTCAATAAATCGTNCAGAGTTGCCAGATTGGGCGGTTTACCGCCGTTTAGGCGAGGTGGGAAGTCGGGAAGGCGGTATGAGATTGAGGTTTCTAGCCCATCGCCCAATTAGGCTATTTTTTTTTGCATTATGCAATTTTAGGCGTATTCTCAATTTGATTTTTTTTTTATTTTAAAGAAATCTCTTACGTCATTTACAAGCGAAATGACATTTTCTTGATCGTTAAAAATTCAAATTCGTTCAATAAATCGTCACCAGTTGCCCCTTTTGTCGGTACAGTTTTGGGTGCGTTTGCATGTGTCGGACATCCATTGGGGTCTTTCGGTTTCTACAACTGTCAAGTGTGTTTATACTTGATTTTGATCGATGATCACAACTTAAATACAAAATATATATATGAAAATGGGTAAACATGGGAAATATGAAAAACATTACAACAAATCCTGGGAATTGGCACCTGAGATGGCAGGTGAGGGTAAATCGTTCTTTCAGACGAATAAATATTATGTCTCTAGCGTTAACCTTCCGGTAAGTGTGATCCCAATTGTTCACGTTGATTTTTCTCATTTCCCAGCTTGGATATCAAAGAATCCAGATCCCAATGCATTAGGACAAGAAGCTTATTGTAAGTTTTGCAAAGTAGGTCTAAGAGCACATAAGACAGATTTGCTGGCCCACGCCGTAACCCAGAAACATCGTCGATTCGCTGAATCTCTCAACAATCAAAGGCCAATTTCAACGTTCGGGATTAATGTGGTTGGAGATGCTATGAAATTAGCAGAGATAAAACTATCCGTTTTTGTTGCACTACACAGTGCAGTCAGAACCATCGACCATTTAGGAGAAATTGTTCAGAAGTTGGGAAAAAAGAGTCAACTTGAGTCCATACGTCTTCATCGAACAAAATGTTCTCAACTTTTGAAAAACGTACTATCTCCAACAATATTGAGTTCTCTCGTGGAAGATATTGGTGATAGAAAATACTCTCTTATTATTGATGAATCGACTGATGTATCGGTCCAGAAATATTTGGCTCTATGTATCAGGTACTTCAGTGAGAAAGAGGGAGCTATAACCACCGACTTCTTGGGTATCGTGAGCGTGACAGAAACCACATCAAACTGTTTATATCAACATATTACGTCATACTTAAACAGCATCAATCTTCCTGTGAAAAATTTGATCGCTATTGGAACTGATGGCGCAAGCAATATATTTGGTGTTAATCACTCGGTATTTACCCTGTTAAGGGATAACATACCGTTACCTAATTTGATCCTCATTCGCTGCATATGTCACTCTTTAAATCTGTGTGCTTCGAAAGCTGCTGACGTTCTCCCTGCTCATTTGGAGTATTTGATACGAGAGTCACGAAATTGGTTTTGTCTGAGTGCAAAACGAATGGAAGAATACCGGGCATTATTCAATCTTATCAATGACAATAACAAGAAAATGTTGGCTCTAATACAACTATGCGACACACGATGGCTGGCGTATAATGGAGTAGTGAGACGTATTCTGGATCAATGGTTGGAGTTAAAGACTCATTTTTCTATGATTGCTACTAAAAATCAGGACAAATGTCTAACTGCTAGACACTTGGCTCAAATTTATAACGATCCAGCCAATCACTTATACTTACTTTTTCTGAAATCCATCCTCCAGGGAGTCACTGAAGTAAATCTTCTATTTCAAAGCACGGATTGCGATATTTATGAACTTTTCGATACTTTATGGACGCTCATTCTCTCAGTGGCTACTCGTTTTATTAAACCTTTATTCATTGAAAAAACTCAAACTACTCAGTGTGTCACTGTAATTAGTGAAGCACTGAATAATACGTTAGCACTGAAGTCAATCGATGAAGTCGATCTGGGAGTGGAATTTCATCGTGCAGCAGTAAATGACGAAGTACCACCAGAGGTTGTCACAGAAGTGTCTCGAAGATGGAGAGAATACCTTCTGACTTTATGTGAGCAGCTTGTGAACCGTATGCCGAACAATTTGAAAATCTTGAAAGACGTTTCAAAGTTTGCATCGGTGAAAGTTTTGTCTCCAGCCACCAAACCATCAATTAACGATATACCACCGGTATTCATCCAGGACAGTGATCTCACAGCAATCGATAATCAGTGGAGAGACATCAATCGGATTCCTTGGAATGACCATTTTTCTAGGGAAATTTTGAATGATACATCCAAATTCTGGTCTCATGCTTATACATTTAAAAATGGCAGTGGTCGACAGGTGGTCAAGGAGTTGGCTGAAACAGTTTTAAAAATGCTTTCGCTGCCAGTCAGCAATGCAGTGGTCGAGAGAGTTTTCTCAGTGATGAATTGCGTCAAAACCAAGTGTAGGAATAAAATGCAAATCGATATGTTGACTGCGATTCTGAGGATTCGTATTCATTGTTACGTGAGAAAACTCCGTTGTACTTCCTTTGAGCCTACTCAACAGATGTTCCAATTATTTACCGCTAAAATGTACGAGATTCCCAAAAGCGATGCCCCTGGATCTTCGCACAATGCTGACGAGATTGAGATATTGAAAGAGACCCTGACACTCTTCAGTGCTGACGAAGCTGAGAGCTGTACGCTCCCATCTGCCGAGTTGTGAACAGCAGAACTTTTATTATTTTATTGCGTATAAGACTCTTTTCCAAAGATTAATAGCTATAATATTTGTTTGTGATAATATGTTATAACTTATAGCACTAAAGTGATATTGGTCTCTATTTTTCATTTTAAAAAAAGAGAATAATAATCAATACATCTCGATTCATTTTTATTCCACTTTTTCCCCTTATAGGCGCAATGATAATTTGTACTTTCCAACCGGAAAATAGTAGAGACTCATTTTAATATTTTCGAATATTCAAAATGTGGCTGTATTTCAGGCGATTTGTGCTTTTCCCTAGGCGGGTTTAGGCTACTTGGGTTGGTAACGACGGGCGGCGGTTTAAGGCTAGGTCTAGTGGGGAGAGAGGCTCTCTTCCGTTCGCCGTATCTGGCAACTCTGCCTTTAGCAGTCCCGCTGTCACAGGGGTAGGTTCGAAGGGGGGTTTATGTCCTCCTTGTCCTCAATTCTTACTTTATGTTTTTCCATTGATTCATTCGCCCGTTAATTAATATTAAGGGATGAGACAAGGACTCTTCGATGGAGAATTAGATTCCCCATCTATCAACCCCCGTTTCATCCCATAATCTTTGNGTACCCTGGGCAGGGAAAACTTCTGCTAGAAGCCCTATAGCAGTCCCGCTGTCACAGGGGTAGGTTCGAAGGGGGGTTTATGTCCTCCTTGTCCTCAATTCTTACTTTATGTTTTTCCATTGATTCATTCGCCCGTTAATTAATATTAAGGGATGAGACAAGGACTCTTCGATGGAGAATTAGATTCCCCATCTATCAACCCCCGTTTCATCCCATAATCTTTGTAATAAAAAAATTGAAACTGCGACGAAAGTCACGGTGCTATGAGAAACCCAATGGTTTCTCGGCGCAGAGTGCTTCCCCATTAAT
>NW_021680727.1:45631-49063 GCF_001412515.2 Diachasma alloeum
TTATAGCACTAAAGTGATATTGGTCTCTATTTTTCATTTTAAAAAAAGAGAATAATAATCAATACATCTCGATTCATTTTTATTCCACTTTTTCCCCTTATAGGCGCAATGATAATTTGTACTTTCCAACCGGAAAATAGTAGAGACTCATTTTAATATTTTCGAATATTCAAAATGTGGCTGTATTTCAGGCGATTTGTGCTTTTCCCTAGGCGGTTTAGGCTACTTGGGTTGGTAACGACGGGCGGCGGTTTAAGGCTAGGTCTAGTGGGGAGAGAGGCTCTCTTCCGTTCGCCGTATCTGGCAACTCTGCCTTTAGCAGTCCCGCTGTCACAGGGGTAGGTTCGAAGGGGGGTTTATGTCCTCCTTGTCCTCAATTCTTACTTTATGTTTTTCCATTGATTCATTCGCCCGTTAATTAATATTAAGGGATGAGACAAGGACTCTTCGATGGAGAATTAGATTCCCCATCTATCAACCCCCGTTTCATCCCATAATCTTTGTAATAAAAAAATTGAAACTGCGACGAAAGTCACGGTGCTATGAGAAACCCAATGGTTTCTCGGCGCAGAGTGCCACCCCAATAATTCGCCTGCTAATTAAAAAATCGTCTCTCCCCTCCTCATTAACATTAAAGAATGAAACCAATGCTGTTCGATGGAGAATTAAATTCCCCATCCAGCAACCCTCTTTTCATCCCTTAATCTCTGTAATAAAAAAATAAAAACTGACGCATTACGCGCTTGAAAACTTAATGGTAACCGGCCATAAATCGTCTTTCTTTAAATTAAAGATGAAAAATTTCTGAGAAATCCCGTCCAACTCGTCTCCTTACGAATCAAATAACGCACGAAAGTCGCGCGAATTATAACTCGCCCAATCAAAAAATCGTCTCTCCCCTCCTAATTAATATTAAGGAATGAAACCAATGCTGTTCGATGGAGAATTAAATTCCCCATCCACCAACCCTCGCTTTATCTCTTAATCTCTGTAATAAAAAAATGAAAACGGCGACGCAATTTACGGCGTTATGTAAAACTTAATGGATAACTCGCCCGCCAATTAAAAAGTCGTCTGTCCCCTCCTAATTAATATTAAGGAATGAAACCAATGCTGTTCTATGAAGAATTAAATTCACCACACAACAACCCCCGTTTCATCCTTTAATCTCTGAAATAAAAAAATAAAAACTGCGACGAATGTCGCGGCGCTGTGAAAAAGCTAATAGTTTCTCGGCGCAGTGACTCCTNGATGGAGAATTAAATTCCCCATACAGCAACCCCCGCTTCATCCCTCAATCTCTGTAATCAAGAAATAAAAACTGCGACGAAAGTAGCGGCGCTATGAAAAACTTGATGGATAACTCGCCCGCTAATCAAAAAATCGTCTCTCCCCTCCTAATTAATATTAAGGAATGAAACCAATGCTGTTCGATGGAGAATTAAATTCCCCATCCATCAACCCCCGTTTCATCTCTTAATCTCTGTAATAAAAAAATAAAAACTGCGACGAAAGTCGCGGCGCTATGAAAAACCTAATGGTTTCTCGGCGCAGTGACTCCCGACAACTCGCCCGCTAATTAAAAAATCGTATCTCTGCTCCTAATTAACATTAAGGAATGAAACCAATGCTGTTCGATGGAGAATTAAATTCCCCATCCATCAACCCCCGTTCCATCTCTTAATCTCTGTAAAAAATAAATAAAAACTGCGACGAAAGTCGCGGCGCTATGAGAAACCCAATGGTTTCTCGGCGCAGAGTGCCACCCCAATAATTCGCCCGCTAATTAAAAAATCGTCTCTCCCCTCCTAATTAACATTAAGAAATGAAACCAGTGCTGTTCGATGGAGAATTAAATTCCCCATCCAGCAACCCTCGTTTCATCTCTTAATCTCTGTAATAAAAAAATAAAAACTGCGACGCAATTTACGGCGCTATGTAAAACTTAATGGATCACTCGCCCGCCAATTAAAAATTCGTCTCTCCCCTCCTAATTAATATTAAGGAATGAAACCAATGCTGTTCTATGGAGAGTTAAATTCCCCATACAACAACCCCCGTTTCATCCTTTAATCTCTGAAATCAAAAAATAAAAACTGCGACGAAAGTCGCGGCGCTGTGAAAAAGCTAATGGTTTCTCGGTGCAGTGACCCCCGATAATTCGCCCGCTAATTAAAAAATCGTCTCCCCCCTCTTAATTAACATTAAGGAATGAAACCAACGCTGTTCGATGGAGAATTAAATTCTCCATACAGCAACCCCCGCTTCATCCCTTAATCTCTGTAATCAAGAAATAAAAACTGCGACGAAAGTAGCGGCGCCATGAAAAACTTGATGGATAACTCGCCCGCTAATCAAAAAATCGTCTCTCCCCTCCTAATTAACATTAAGGAATGAAACCAGTGCTGTTCGATGGAGAATTAAATTCTCCATCCAGCATCCCCCGTTTCATCCCTTAATCTCTGTAATCAAAAAATAAAAACTGCGACAAAAGTCGCGGCGTTATGAAAAACCTAATGGATAACTCGCCCGGTAATTAAAAAATCGTCTCTCCCTTCATAATGAACACTAAGCAATGAAACCAACAGTGTTCGATGGAGAATTAAATTCTNGATGAAGAATTAAATTCCCCATCCATCAACCCCCGTTCCATCCCTTAATCTCTGCAATCAAAAAATAAAAACTGCGACAAATATCGCAGCTTTATGAAAAACCTAATGGATAACTCGCCCGGTAATTAAAAAATCGTCTCTCCCCTCGTAATGAACGCTAAGCAATGAAACCAATGTTGTTCGATGGAGAATTAAATTCCCCATCCATCAACCTTTGTTGCATCCCTTAATCTCTGTAATAAAAAAATAAAAACCGACGAAATTCACGGCGCTTTACGATAACTCGGCCGCTAATTAAAAAATCGTGTGTCCCCTCCTAATTAATATTAAGGAATGAAACCGATACTGTTCGATGGAGAATTTAATTCCCCATGCATCAACCCCCGTTTCATCCCTTAATCTCTGTAATCAAAAAATAAAAACTGCGACGAATGTCGTGGCGTTATGAAAAACCTAATGGATAACTCGTCCGCTAATTAAAACATCGTCTCTCCCCTCCTAATTAATATTAAGGAATGAAACCAATGCTGTTCGATGGAGAATTAAATTCCCCATCGACCCCCGTTTCATACCTTAATCTCTGTAGAATTGGAATTAGAATTAGAATATGCGAGGCTGGTCACTTAAAGCGCCCAGAGTCACCTAAATCATACGATCTTTTGTAACATCCGCCTTAGTTTCGGTCAGTCACACAGCCCCAGCCCTGTGTTTCTCACTAGGCTAATAAGGCTGGTGACAGCTGCTTGTTGTAAGTCCTCTGGTTCCAGGAAAGCCTGGCCCCAGATTTTATAGCGACGGAGTGCTAATAGGGGACATTCAC
>NW_021680727.1:49587-50082 GCF_001412515.2 Diachasma alloeum
CAGATGAATATTTTCATCTTTTTTGTGTCTCTCGCGTTCAGATACTCTGCACACTTAAGAATGCCCAGCATTTCTGCTTGAAAGACGGTTGAATGGTGGCCCAGTGGAATACTTTCTCCAAAGTCGTCTTTCAGACGGTAGATGCCTGCCCCAAAACTTTCATTGAAGCCAGAGCCGTCCGTAAACCAGTAGTCCTCTCTTGGTCCTGGTTGAAGTTCCGAGTCTAGCCACTCCTGTCTGGGTGGTATACTCGTTCTGAAAGTTTTCCTGATCTGATACTTCCTAGGAATTCTATCCGTCTTACCTATGAAGGGTCGCTCATTGATTAGGCTAAGTCTTGTATGCCCTGGGCCCGTCATCTTCCGTTCTTGTTGACACCTTAGTCTATATGCAGTTGTGGTAGCACAACTCACAACCCTAAGGTCGAGGGGTGGGATACTGAGTGCTATTTCTAGCGCCTCAGTAGGTGTCGATTTCATGGCTCCTGTTGCAGCC
>NW_021680727.1:50298-51961 GCF_001412515.2 Diachasma alloeum
TAAGCCTTGTATGGCCTTGGCCCGTCATCTTCCATTCTAGTTGACACCTTAGTCTATATGCAGTTGTGGTAGCACAACTCACAACTCTAAGAGCGAGGAGTGGGATACTGAGTGCTATTTCTAGCGCCTCAGTAGGTGTCGATTTCATGGCTCCTGTTGCAGCCCTCAGGAAGGTTCCCTTTAGGCTTTTCAACAGGTTCCCTGTTTCCGTCTTACTCACCCGCGGCCACCAGACGACCGCAGCGTACAAGTCTCGGAAGTAAAACCATTTGGTAGAGCCAGAGCATCATTTTAGGATTGAGTCCCCATGTATTGCCTACAGCTCTTCTGCACGCCCACATAGAGGCAAACACTTTATTTCTCTGAGTACAGATATGTTCTTTCCAGCTGAGTTTATTATCCAGGAGGACACCCAGATATTTCACTCTGCTGGTGTAGTTAATCTCCGAGCCATTTAGCTTCAGAGGTTGGATCTTTTCCAGTCTATAATTTCTGGTGAAAACCAGGACTGTTGTCTTGGCTGCATTTACTGATAGGCCAGTTTCTCTGCACCAGTCCTCAATGATATTGAAGGCTGTTGCCATCAGGTCCCTTAGCACCCTCAGAAATCCGCCTTTCACAACAACTGCCACATCATCGGCGAAACCGATGACGTGGAAGCCGGCCTCACTTAGTTGATTTAGAAGTCCATCTACAACCAGGTTCCATAGCAGGGGCGAGAGAACTCCCCCCTGCGGACAGCCCCTAGTCGGACGTCCCTCCACAGATGCCCTCCCATGTCCTGCCGACAGTCTTCTGCTTTTCAGCATGTTTTGTGTCCAAGCAATGATAGTCTTGGACACCTGTCGTTCTTCCATGGCTTTTTCTATAGCCGGATTCGAAGTGCTATCAAAAGCCCCCTCAATATCCAGAAAGGCGCCTATGGCAAAACCCTTGACCGCCAGTTGTCCCTCAATCAGTCCCACCAGGTGATGTAAGGCGGTATCTGTTGATCTTCCCTCCCTGTATGCATATTGACAGGGGGAGAGGGGTCTGTCAGCCAAGGGCCCGGCCTTGATGTGTCTATCCACCAGCCTCTCCAGGGTCTTCAGGATGAAGGATGTGAGGCTTATAGGACGGAAGTCTTTTAGTTTTATATAAACGGTTTTTCCAGGCTTGGGAATGAATACTATCCTAGTCTCATTCCACACAGTAGGTAGATGTTTCAGGGCTATACTAGCTCTGAGTATCTTGGTTAGGGGTCCCGTGATAGTCTCTATCCCTTCCTGTAATAGGGCTGGGTAGATCCCGTCTGGTCCCGGTGCCTTGAAGGGTTCAAAGGTTTTGATGGCCCACTTGACCCCCCAGGGCTGCACTACTTTATTTGCCAATGCCCAATCATGGGTTTCGTAGACATCCCTCTGATTTTGCATTGTTTCTTTATCTCTCTCCTGGGCCTGTATGAAGCCTGGAAAGTGGGTGTTCATTAGGAGTTTCAGAGTCTCTCCCATGGTTTCCTTGTGGCTGCCATCTGGTGCCTGTAGGCTCTCCAGATATGGAGTCTTGTTTGTTCCAAGCATTTTTTCCAGCCTAGAGGTCTCCGCTTGACTCTCCACGTTGCTTGTGAAAACCCTCCAGCAGTCCTCTTTGGCTGCCTTTATTGCCTTGTTGTAATCTGCGAGCA
>NW_021680727.1:52116-54413 GCF_001412515.2 Diachasma alloeum
ACATTGCTTGTGAAAGCCCTCCAGCAGTCCTCTTTGGCTGCCTTTATTGCCTTGTTGTAATCTGGGAGCAAGCCTCTGTACGTTTTCCATGCGTCTTCCTTACGGGGACCGGCTCTCATGTTCTTAGCTTTGTTAAAAGCTTTTCTAGCCTTGCCTCTCAGCTCACCGAGTTTCTCTGACCATCAAGGAGTCTCAGTAGGCTGCCCTTTCGGGAGTAGCCTGCAGTTTGTCTCGAAGGAATCCATGATGGCCTGGTTGAGGGCAATCGAAGCCTCCTCCAGCTGCTTTTTGTTGTTAAATCTGAGGATGATATCCCTGAGATTGTCAGATAGACTCTCTCGGTAATTTCCCCAGTTTGTTCGTCTTGGGTTTCTCACCCATTCCGTTTCTTTCACTGTGTGGATGGACATTCTTATGGTTTGATGATCGGACGCTGAGAGGTCCTTTGAGACCCTCCAGTCCCCAATCATGTCTGCCACTCTATCCGTCCCCAGAGTGATATCTATGACCTCCTGTCGTCTCCGATCTATGAAGGTAGGTTCTGACCCCCTATTAAGGATGTTTAGACCGGCCCCCATTATGAATTCCTGGAGGCTTTCCCCCCTGCCGTTAATGCCGGTGCTCCCCCATGCTACATGGTGCGAGTTGGCATCACAACCTAGCAGGAGTTCAAGTCCCCTTTCCTTCACATGGTTGCGTAGGTCCTTTACTTTTTTTGAAGGAGGTGGTTCCGCCGAGTCATAGGGCATGTAAATTGACCCTACAACCAAGCTCATTTCCTCGGCTTGTGCCAGGCCCAGATCCACTTGTGCCACAGCCAGGTCTCCCTCACTAGCCTGTGAACAGAAGAAAGAGTCTAGTCCTTTAATAACAATACAAGATCTAATTTTTTCCTGCGTGTTTGCGTGATAGTTTCTGCCACAACCACTGAGGCCCTTAATAGCATTGTCCACTATCCATGGTTCCTGGATCGTTGCTATGACAGTCTGCATCCCAGCTAACAGCCTGACTAGAGTAGCCGAGGCTGCTTTGCTGTGGTGCAAATTTATCTGTACAATGTGCACCCGGGTTGCAGCCATAATGATGACTACTTTCCTGGTACCTCTATGTACCCTTCTTCTGACTTTCACCACGGTCTTTCGCAAGCAGCTTGACAGTTGCTTTTTGAATCCCGCAGTGCAGTCTGAAGTTGCAGGCTTTCAGAACAGAGAGTGATCGGTCGCCTATCAGCGCAACGAAGTGTGCACTTTTCGCTTCCCTACTCTCACTGCCCCGAGCGACAACCCACTCTCTGGCCTGCAGTCCTGCATTTTGTTTCTCAAGGAAGCACAGTGCTTCTTGAGCGGTTAGATCTGGATCTTCCACGTGTAGTACAACCCTGTGCTTCTTGGGAAGCTCCGAGGCTGCGACCACACGTACAGTAAGTCCAGCTATTTTGTTTTCGGGGAAAAGGCTTTTCAGCCAATTTCCCGTTTCCTCATCAGTGCAGCACACCATTGCCACACCTTCTCTTTCCCAGACACCGTTGAAGGTGGGTGCTTTCACCCCGTCAGGTAACGCCAGAATGGCCCTCTTCAGGAGTTTCTTCACCTCCGTTACCTCTTCAGTGCCCAGTTTCTGATCCGGATATGACTCCGGCATAACTGCAAACTTGAATGAGCTCGTAGTGTTCTGAGCATATGTGCCCTGATCCTGCGTTCTCATTCTCTTTTCTTTCGGTCTGACTGAGGGGCTTGGCGTAGTACGCTCTGATGGAAGGCGTTTTATTGCCTTCCTCGTAGCCCCCTCCCCCCTTCCCTCATCGACCTTCGCTGCTGCATCCGTCAAGGTTGCAATCGCCCCCGAGGTTTGATGCAGCTTCGCTCTCTTGCGACGTCTTCTCTCGGCTCCACTCAGTCTGACCCGATTCACATCGGTACCAGACTGGTCAGCCTTGTCAGACTTCGTGTGTTCGCCATCGCTGGCCCCACCCGAAGTTGCTTTTTCAATATTAAGATTTTTTAAATTGGTTTCCATTTTAGTCCCACGAGTACCGCGGTTAAGCGTTTTCACCTGGTGCATTGCCGCGATTGCCCAGGGCTTGGCTTGTCTCGGGTGGGTTACACCCAAGACTACTCTCAGAGGTCGCCCAGGTTTCTGAGAGGCACCGTTAGCGACACAGCTCCCCCTGTGCCACGCATCCTTAGGCACGGTATGGCCGAGGCCATGGCTTACGCCGCTCACACACATGGATTGGGTGAGTTCCTCTTAGCGACCGCGAGCGGCGGCAGTCCTTAAGATCCCCACCGCCCGCGACC
>NW_021680727.1:54592-54972 GCF_001412515.2 Diachasma alloeum
CTCGCCCGCGAATTAAAAATTTGTCTCTCCCCTCCTAATTGAGATTAAGGGATGAAAAAACGGCAGTTCGACAGAGAATTGAATTCCCCATCAATGAACCCTCTTTCAGCCCTTAATCTCTGTAAAAAATAGAAGAAACTGTCATTAAAATCACAGCGCAGTAAGAAAAATAATTGTTCTGCAGCGCACAGTGACTCGCGGTAATGAAAAATTCACCTCTCCCCTCCTAATTGAGATTAAGGGATGAAAAATAAGCAGTTCGACGGAGAATTAAATTCCCCATCAATTAACCCTCTTTCAGCCCTTAATCTCTGTAAAAAATGGAAGAAACTGTCATGAAAATCACAGCGCAGTAAGAAAAATAATTGTTTTGCGGCGCA
>NW_021680727.1:54982-55665 GCF_001412515.2 Diachasma alloeum
TTTTTTATTACAGAGATTAAGGAATGAAACGAGGGTTGCTGGATGGGGAATTTAATTCTCCATCGAACAGCAATGGTTTCATTCCTGAATGTTAATTAGGAGGGGAGAGACGATTTTTTAATTAGCGGGAGAGTTATCCATTAGGTTTCTTATAACGCCGCGAATTTTATCGTAGTTTTTATTTTTTGATTACAGAGATTAAGGGATTCANTGCCATGAAAGTCAGGGGCCAGTAAGAAAAATAATTTTTTCGCGGCGCATACTAATTCTCCATCGAACTGCCGTTATTTCATCCCTTAATTTCAATTAGGAGGGAAGAAGTGAATTTTCAATTCGCGGGCGAATGGTGAATAGTCAATGTGCGCCGCGAAAAAATTATTCTTCTTACTGGCCCCTGACTTTCATGGCAGTTTTTATTTTTTTGTTACAGAGATTAAGTGATGAAAGAACATTAATTAATGAAGAATTTAATTCTCCGTCGAAGTGCCCTTTTTTCTTTAATCGTAATTAGGAGGGGAGCGGTGAATTTTTAATTACCGGGAGTCACTGTGCGCCGCAAAACGATTATTTTTCTTACTGCGCTGTGATTTTCATGACAATTTCTTCTATTTTTTACAGAGATTAAGGGCTGAAAGAAGGTTAATTTATGGGGAATTTAGTTCTCCGTCAAACAGCCTTTTTTT
>NW_021680727.1:55946-60553 GCF_001412515.2 Diachasma alloeum
GGATGGGGAATTTAATTCTCCATCGAACAGCATTGGTTCCATTCCTTAATATTAATTAGGACGGGAGAGACGATTTTTTGATCAGCGGGCGAGTTATCCAGCAAGTTTTTCATAGCGCCGTGACTTTCGTCCCAGTTTTTATTTTTTGATTACAGAGATTAAGGGATGAAACGGAGTTTGCTGTATGGGGAAGTTAAATCTCCATCGAACAGCATTGGTTTTATTCCTTAATGTTAATTAGGCGGGGAGAGACGATTTTTTGATTAGCGGGCGAGTTATCCAGCAAGTTTTTCATAGCGCCGCGACTTTCGTCGCAGTTTTTATTTTTTTATTACAGAGATTCAGGGATGAAACGGGGGTTGCTGGATGGGGAATTCAATTAATGTTAACTAGGAGGGGAGAGACGATTTTTTGATTAGCGGGCGAGTTATCCATCAAGTTTTTCATAGCGCCGCGACTTTCGTCGCAGTTTTTATTTTTTTATTACAGAGATTCAGGGATGAAACGGGGGTTGCTGGATGGGGAATTCAATTAATGTTAACTAGGAGGGGAGAGACGATTTTTTAATTAGCGGGCGAGTTATCGGCAGTCACTGCGCCGAGAGATCATTAGGTTTTTCATTGCACCGTGAGTTTCGTCGCATTTTTATTTTTTTATTACACAGATTAAGGGATCAAACGAAGGTTGCTGGATGGGGAATTTAATTCCCCATCGAACAGCGTTGGTTTCATTCCTTAATGTTAATTAGGAGGGGAGAGACGATTTTTTAATTAGCGGGCGAGTTATCGGCAGTCACTGCGCCGAGAGATCATTAGGTTTTTCATTGCACCGTGAGTTTCGTCGCAGTTTTTATTTTTTGATTACAGAGATTAAGGGATGAAACGGGGGTTGATGGATGGGGAATTTAATTCTCCATCGAACAGCATTGGTTTCATTCCTTAATATTAATTAGGAGGGGAGAGACGATTTTTTAATTACCGGACGAGTTATCCATTAGGTTTTTCATAACGCTGCCACTTTCGTCGCAGTTTTCATTTTTTGATTACAGAGATTACGGGATGAAACGGAGGTTAATGGATGGAGAATTTAATTTTCCATCGAACAGCATTGGTTTCATTCCTCCATATTAATTAGGAACGGAGAGACGATTTTTTTTATTAGCGGGCGTGTTATCCATCAAGTTTTTCATAGCGCCGCGACTTTCGTCGCAGTTTTTATTTTTTGATTGCAGAGATTAAGGGATGAAACGGGGGTTGATAGATGGGGAATCTAATTCTCCATCGAAAAGTCTTTGTCTCATCCCTCAATATTAATTAGCGGGCTAATGAATCAACGGAAAAACATAAAGTAAACATCGAGCACAAGGAGGACATAAACCCCCCTTCGAACCTACCCCTGTGACAGCGCGACTGCTATAGGGCTTCTAGCAGAAGTTTTCCCTGCCCAGGGTACCCCCACTCTACGTAATTCCCACTCATATGCTTGTCCCCCACTCCAAAAATTCATGGATATTCTTCTTCTGGCCCTACTGCCGAGTCACCGGCACAGGCAGCTCGCCCAGCCATCAGAATCGACCGTGGCGCCCCACCTCTGTTGGGGTCTCACTTATTCTGGCTGCGACTGCTGTCGACTTGATCGACCCCGTTGGGATGTCGACATTGCCGCCATCTCCCGGCATTCCCCCTACCGGACTTGTATTATCATTATATACACTCACATTAATTTTCATCAATTGATAGAAAAGAATGTTATAAACAGTGCAAATATAAACTAATAGTTCGTCTATCCACTTTTATTGTGTTATCAGATATCATTTCCCCCTTTTTAGCCCCAGAAAATGACAATCCAAATAGCCACGCAACAGCCACGCAAATTCCGTTGCTGTAACGTGGCTGCTGGATTCCCAGGGTAATATTCCCTAAAATAATCTGTTCCTTTATCCACTGCCACTTCATCAGGGGCTTCTGCAATAGATTTCCAAAGTTGAATCCAAAGATTCTCTCTTAAATTGTTCGCGGAAATCAGAAAATGACCCCGTCGCTAATGAATATGTCTGAATTGGAGGGAGATAGCACAGTTTTCATCATAAAATTTTTTGTAGATATTGTTTTGTTCTACAAAAAAGGTTTTCGCGAAAAATTCGATATCTCGTTTCAATTCTGAGATATTGAAAAAACTGACTTCCTGGAACAAATAAATTTTCCTTTTCCCCCTGTTAAACTCCTAAATGCTTCTCAGCACCACAAAAGGATTTCTATTTCGGATCGGAAATTTCTTGTATTTTACGATAAGAAGGAGAAAAATTGAATAAAATGTGGGGATCACCATGAAATGGACGTTTTTAACTTTTTTTCGTGATTTTCCCGATAAAATTAATCATGACATAAAGAACAATATTTTTTCGAAAAATTGAGAAAATTTCCGATTAAATCTTCATTTTTGAATATCTTTCCTTATGAATTATAGTATTGCATCATTTCAATGGAAACATTAGTTTTGAAGGAGAAAGAAAACGCGGATCTGTTATATCTCGGCCAATTATCGATTTATAGAGCTCCGGTAGAGTTCATTTTTCTTCTTTTTGTTTATATTTCACGATCAGAGAATAAACGTAATACCAAAACTTTTGATGCACTATTTTAGTTCGGTGTTTGGTGAAATGGCTCAAATGCTGATTTTCATCGGCGAATTAAATTAACAAATTATTAACTCTTTTTTACAATAACATGACAGGCAACTGCAGAAAGAATAGGAGAAAGCAAGATAAAATGAGAATTTGATTACTGCGATATGATAAGAACGTGATCTTTTGATAAAGCGTATGAGATAATAGCAGGAATAATGAAATTATTCTATTCTTCTGCTCTTGCTTTTTTGGTTGTTTCTTCTATTCGTTCCATTTAGAACGAGCCAATGCATTACAACTGTGTGCTTCTATTGATATTATGAATGAGATTTGTGTAGCACTTCAAGGCTATGACAAGAATCTTTTGATTTTATATGTTTGCCAGTGTCAATACAAACTTGACTAAGAAAGTAATTGATAAGACGGTTCCGTTTTGCTATACAGATTTTGTTATTCCAATTACTCAACTTATTCAAATTTGGATAAATCATAAAATTAATGAGAATTTCTATCAGATCAATCGAGAACGATTTTTATGATTTTATTAATCGATTTTTTTAATACAGAAGAATGAAATGTTTTTAAAAACGTTCAATTTTCCATACAAATTGAAAAGTATCGGCTCACACTCTGGAATTAAATCAGTAGGAATGAGAAATTGAATATCAATATGTGTATTTTGATTAAGTGTCATTGTGTCTGTGAGTGATAACCGTTCATGCTCAATTACGATTGCCATCACGAATATCTCAGTGAGCATATACTTGTGGATAGAGTATCTACGTGACAGTATCAAATGCGATCTTGATGTGAGTGTTAAACACCGACTCCCTGGTGCGTGTTTATTAAATGTCTTGTAAGAGAATAGCAATGAAGTTCCATAACTAATTTTTATGAAATTCATTTTATTCTGTGTTCATTTTCATTAAGTGCGAACCACGGCTTGGGAATTACCAAGTTGTGTACTCAGAAATCCAGTTCAATACAGAATATCGCACTCTCGTCGGCTATTGAATACACCGAAATATTCAAATTGAGGTACGAGTGCAACAGCGAGTTATTACTGGGTGCCACGATAGAATCGTTAAACAAGAGCAAGAATGGCGAAATACTTTATGCTTTCATCATCAACCTTTTGAGCTCAGAGTGGTAACATTTTAACTTAACCATTACCGTGAGAGGACTGCTTCTTATCAGGAAACGAACAACCACGATGCGGTGATGGTTAAATAGCATATGAAAATTTTCAGCTTTAACTTCAACTTGCTGTTCTACCACGTGCGGCTCAATACCCGTCAATTACTGGTATTGCTTCAAAACAGTTCGCAATAGATCTATAGCTGCTTCCAAAAATAAATGATTTCTCACTCAGAAAAATGGTCAAGATAACATTTTATACTATCTCCATAAATTTTATCCATTCACTGTTATCAATGGTTACTTGACATACAAAAAAAGTATTATTTATAAATTGAATGATTTAATCTGCGAATTTAGGTAATACGAGCGATATGGATTTCTCAACATCTGAGGAAGAGCAGGAATACCAAGATTTTTGGAATTCTCTTAATAACGAAAATCTAACGGAAGAGGAATACCTCAGTCGAGTTTTGGGACCAAAACATTTGCCACCGAAACTAGTGATTCCATTGACAATGGCATATGTGACAATATTTGTAAGTGGAGTGGTTGGCAATTTTGCTACTTGTGTTGTAATCATTAAAAATGCAACTATGCATAGTGCGACGAATTATTATCTCTTCAGTTTGGCAATATCGGATTTGATTTTACTCTCTTTGGGTGAGTTGGATGAAGCCCATAATAATTCTTGAAATGAAGGTTTGATGAGAAAAAAATCAACTGCTCCATTCTTGCCCACTGTCCTTGAATTCTAATATTTGCATCGTATATATATATATATATATATATATATATATATATATATATATATATATATATATATATATATATATATATATAT
>NW_021680727.1:60973-75609 GCF_001412515.2 Diachasma alloeum
TATATATATATATATATATATATATATATATATATATATATATATATATGGTATGTTCCTAAGGAAAGTAGAAGTTTTCTAGTTATTTTCTGAATGAAAGATGAAAAATATAATATTTTCGAGGTTATCAATATTGAATTGTTTCGAAAAAATTTGATCATCATATTATAAAATTGTAAAGAACTTTCATATGTCTTGAGTAATTTGATATGAATATTCAGCGTTGAAAGGGAAATATTAATCGATTTGTTGTTACACCACGGAAATGAAAAATTCTAAATTACTATGTGAATATTGTAATCGAGGAACATACCGAAAAAATTTCGAAATTTGATTGATTTTAATGGAATGTTTACAATGTGGAATCTATTTTTTACAATTTAACAGTAATTTTTAATGAATAAAACAGTGGAAAATGCATGAACGAAGAAAGAAATTCCAAGAATATTGAAAACACTTAATTTTGTTATGAATTTTTACTATTCAACGACGGAACATTACTCAACTTTTATGAATTTTCACTATGTTGAATTGTAATTTTGTATTACAATATAAAACTTCGGTTTACACTCTGGTGCCTCCCACATTTTACTTAACGAAATAACCAACCTTGCTATATTGACTACTAAAAATTTCAGTGGATGACAACATTGTCCATTGTTTTAAATTCGAGGAATCTCCTCCCTCTTTCGACCACGCAATGGCTCGGGTGACGGATTCTAAAATTTTAAACAATATAATCTCTCCTTGTCTGTCCTCGTTTTCAGAATGAATATACGTGACGAAGCAAAATTATTAAGAATAGTTTCCGAGGATAATAAAAAAGATTGAAAATAGTTTTTTACTTCGATGATTTCAGAACGATTACGCATTTTAGTGGGGAGGGGATATTTTTTTAAGTGACAAATTAAAGAAATATGTTTGTCCTCCTAAATTTTACTCGCGTTAATGTAAATTTTACTTTGATGCAACCACTATCTACTATACCGCCACTCAATTTTTCCTGTGTTTAACAGTAATTTTTCCAATTCTTCCTCCATAATTTTTGAATATTTTCGGCTGTGATTTTTCATCCAGCACGTCGCAGTTTTTCATTTATTCTTAAAATTACTATGTTAAATGGTAAATTTTCAAGTGCGGTGGGTACGGTTCTGCTTTCAATTTCTCGTATTCAAAATTACTATGTTCTAAAGGTAAAAAGCAATTTCATAATCTTTCCGTATAATTTTCAGTAGTAATATCCCAAGAGCTTCAAAATTATCGGGTATTTCCCGATAGGTTCGATGCAAACAAATGATGCGCGCAAGCGCTTCGGATTTATTAAACAAAACGATCGTTTGTTTGCAGAGTAGTTTGAGGGAAATATCTCATTAATTTTTAAGCTCGATGGGTATTTGTCTGATTATTTTTCCCAATCGGATTTTGGCCAATCAAAGGGCAGTGAACAACATCAGATGGTAAATTAGGGACGATTTGATCAAATTATGTTAATAGAATGACCCAATTTCCATAGACTGTCAAATATAAGATTCGATCTGGAATGAACCGGAAAAATGAAGAGTTACTGCGAAATATTAAAAATCGGGGAGAAAATATCCCAAATAACACTGCCGGGTAGCCTCAAATACTGTGTTGCGGTTGATCGAAATCCGATTGGAAAATCATTAAAAATCCGAAAATTCAGGACATGTCATTTATTTTTAACATCCTCCGTTGAAAAATTCAGACATGATTTTAATAGGCTATGAAATTTAGCATAATTGATTATCAAGAGCAATACGCATTGATTGTAATTGTCATCAAATATCGCATTCTTTGTAATTATCGTAAAGCAACATTAATATGAATCCGATCTCTAACGTCAGATAAAATTTTTCCACAAAGTCATCTGCGAAAAGTCAACAGACAGACTTTGCTGTACACTGTTTACATTATAAAATATCTTGGTAATTTGCGTCATTCAAATGATAGACACTGCGCGAATCTGACGTTTAAAATAAGCTTTTGCCTGGAAAAATGAACCATTATTCGACATTTACATTTTTATTACTCCACTACACTAAGAATCACGGACATCTCTCTCAGTCAATAATATTATTTGCGACTCTATAGAATTCCATTTAATTATCCCATTCATCACTTTAATTAAACACGTTAAATTAATTTCCTCGGAATTCCAATTGATCCTATAACGAAGAGAAAGAATTCGACCTTCTATGAAAGCAATTTTTACTTTCCATCGTGGACTGATTGAGACTAAAAAAATTCCTCTAATTGATGAATTGAGGATTTTCTCTTAAGTCTGCCGGAGAGGATAAATATTTATCGCTGAGTCTTTTTCTTGTTAGCTTGAACAATTTCGTTCACTGCACTTGGCATTAAAGTGGAAAGTAGAGCAATTGAATGTAGGATTATCACGAACCTTTCGAATCAAATCTCCCTGAATATTATATTACATAACTATAGGCATTATAATGGCTCCGTAGAAAATATTCAATTTTAAAAATGATAATAAATTAGGACTGTGCACGAGACTATTTTTACACTTTTTTATCTGTGGTGACTGATTTATTTATTTATTTATTAATCACAAAATTTAATAACCTCATCAATGGCTCAATTTTCATCAACAAAAACTCATTTTTTTCTAAAATCGATACTCGACAGTTCTTTGCATTGATAATCGATATTTTTATTTTCGATGAAAAAAAAATCGATAACTCGCATTTTGAGAAATGGTTTTCTCCTTTAGTATAATGACTAGCATTATAAAGCGCGCTTCGCACGCTCGGCACTTGGTGTCTGCATCTTCAATCCCATTGTTGAAGAAATTAATCATTAGATTAATATGAACATAATATTTTATATAGTTCTCAGATGCAATTGCTTAATTTATCATCACAATTTCATGCGGTTGATTATCAATGAAGTGGATCTGAATATATAATCTCCATAGTTTTGTCTTATAATTATCAGGGGAATCTTTCGATTTTGATTTCCTATTCACAAGGTACCACTCATTACAGGGTGTCCCATAGCATATGACCAAAGTAAATTGCGTAGAATACCGCAAGGTGGCAGTGCAGTCTAAAGTCTAATATATGGATGAAGTGGAGACTCCGCAAATTTCATTCATGCTTCAGTCGCTCGGAAATTGCAGCACTAAAATGGAAAATTTAACCATCGAACAAAACTCATTCCTCATCAAATCATATTACCGAAAAGGAGATTCAGCTACTGCAGCTATAAGAGCATTTCATTCTAAGTATGGCACACACATTGGAGTGTCTGATTCGAGCCTCAAACGGTAAATAAAGTGAATGAACTAACCAAAAAATTTTGTTTCCTTCTTTTGTTGAAAATTGACGCATTTTTCGACCAATTATGGGTATTTTCAGAATAATTAAGAAATTTAACCAGTACGGTACACTAGACGATAGAAGGCATGAGCATACTGGTCCTTCACGTACTATAACCACGGATGAAGTTGTCCGCACAACTGAAGAACATTTCAAAAAATATGTTGAAAGAAAAAGAAAAAGAAATATGTTCAAACCTTGAAAGTCTCAAAAACGTCACTTCACCGCATTGAAACTGTTTTTAAACTTCCATCCCTACAAAATTTCTGTACATCAATTTTCAAGTGAGGAGGCGATGGCTCGCCGTATGCAATTTTGCCAAGAACTTCACAATTTTTTTGAATCCAAGGAAATGAAGGCACAGAATATCATCTTCTCGGACGAAGCACATTTCTACTTAGGTGGCTTAGTAAATAAATAAAATTTTCGCTTTTGGGGGACTGAGTCACCTCACGTTATTGAAACTAAGTCCTCACACCCGAAAAAAGTCACTGCATGGGCGGCAATTACAATAAAAGGTATTTTCCTTGAATTTATTGAGAGTCCGACAATCAGTGCTGATATTTACTGTGAGTTCTTGAAGAAGAACTTCTTTCCTTGGGCACGAAAAAATCAGTTAGTCAAGAATTTCTACTTCATGCAAGATGGTGCCGCCCCACACAGGACTGCTGGAGTATTTGAAATAGTTTTTTCCATTTACAGCACTCGTGTGTTAAGCATAGGTTACCCTAAGTATGCCCATGGGAGCATGGAATGGCCGCCTTACACTCCGGACTTGAATCCCTGCGATTTTTGCCTATGGGGTCTTCTCAAGGACAAGTGCTATGAGAAGTATCCGAGGACGGTGAGAGAGTTGCAAGACGCAATTAGGGATGCTATCCGAGCTGTTAATAAAAACATAATACAGCGCATCTATACCAGTTTCGAACGCAGGATAGAGTTTTGTAGTATGAGTGATGGCGGACACTTGGAAGGAATCGTATTGTAATTTGCCGAATGTTCCTTGTACAATAAGAAAAGAACAATTATTTACATTTGACTGTATCCAAGTTATTTGCAATTAACTTTGGTCATATGCTATAGGACACCCTGTACATGACCCATGAATCATATATATTGTGACGTATTTTTCAACGACACACGCGGGAAATCGTGGGTGTTGTCGTCCACTAACTTTCAGCAGCCCTTTTGGAATCTCTCAACCCGAATAAGTACGAAGGTGATCAACGAGAGAAACCAAAGAAACAATACCAAAAGGGCGCCAGTCCTTTTAACGTTCAAAGGACAAGGTCACGATGTCGAAGTGTGTTCCACGACCAGCTCAGGAAACCGTGGAGGCATGTGGGAACGGGCAAACAATTAATGCAGTTGAACACCATGAATTATTCGGAAATAAAATGAAATATATTTCCCTCACAACAATAAAACAATAGAAAATTCGGCCAAAGGTTCGACACAAATCAAAAATGATTAATTGTCTAAAGCTACAATTTATAAATTTTCAGAACCTAATTGAATGTGTGATAATTACAAAATTAAGTAATTCAATGAAGTGCGTGAGAGAGAACTCTACACGCGGTATGACTCGATACAGAGTATTATTATTTTAGCACATGCGAAAATAAGAATGATAAAAATCCAATATTTTTACTTGCTTGGAAAAATGAACCAATATCATGCAGCCACCATTTAATGACGAAAGATTATCATTCGCGAGAATCACCCGAAGCGCGACAACGTGAAGGCCACATGAATGAAGAAACTGAACAAAGTTCCAAAATCAAAACCGATAAACGGCAACAAAATGAATGAAATAATTAATATTCAATAATGAAAATGAAGGGATGAGGTCAAAGGCCACTGAGTGCCACGTTCCGAAGGCAAAAGGCTCGAATTCTGACCACTCAAACGGTGTCAAAATGGCGACCGCAGGATTGAATTTACTAAACACGCGTGCACTCACAAAATGTAATTACGCTCACCGTTTATTACGCGAGAAAATCCAGGATAAACTCGTCTGGACACTCAGTACGGCGACGTCAGGAAAAGGCCGGAAAATCCAGGCATACCAAAGTAATAATTGTGTTAACAATTTACAGAAGCTCAAAAAGCGTAATAAAACTTTAATTGCGCAGAGCTACTTAATATGGCTGTGTTATGCCCCAAATAACTTCTCAAAATTCAACTGCTTATTCGAATAACATGAAGTGACGAAAGTGGCACAAGTTATTCGAAACAAACAGTGGAATGAAGAAATATAAAATAACATTAAAAACTCGTGAATAAAACTTCACGAGTCAACGTCGAATACAGATAACTGGGGTGCAGCGTCAGCACTTTGCGCCCCGACGACTGGCCTTCGCGTACACCGGAAAGACGTCACCCGATGCCTTGCGGGTGTGCGACGAAGAACAATGACCTGATGCAATCGTATTACATGAGGTGATAAAAACTCGTGTAATCGTTGTCTCGGGGCCANCTACCCGCGTGTAATTCATCCCTAATTGAACCCAACCGCTCGGGTCCATTACATATTTTGGTGGCAGCGTTATTTTGGGAAGACGGAGGCCTGATCAACCACTGTCTAATTACACAGTGATAGAGAACGAGATATTATTTGAGGAATTGGACTATTTGAGGGTAGTCTGGCCTACACGTGTAACGACTCTTTCATCGAGGGAGCGAGAAGATTACCTATTAGGTAAACCAGCTGAAGATTTTCGTGGACCTTTTCATCGAGGGAGCGAGAAGATTATTACCTTCGAGGTAAACAAGCCGAAGATTTTCGTGGACCTTTTCATCGGGGGCGCGAGAGATTAGCCATAGTGGTTAACGGCAGAAACCTACCCTACTACATATTCGTAATAAAAGGGCTAGTACAGTGGAAACCTAGTCTGACAGAAGGGACTAGTATCGAGTAGTAGCTACGCAAGTAAGATTATTTTATTTTTTTTGGCCAAGAGATAAATAATCGGTATGTCAACTCCAGGAGGTAGTCGACAAGAAAGTGAGTTTGATTCCTATTCTCTCTCTGCGCCGGGAGCACGGAGGAATCTATTCAACTCAGATGGGGAGATTGACAGAAATGTTAATCTGCGCCGAAGATATACCCAATCTTTGCATCAAAGCATGTTAGTCGCTAATCAGCGACAGGTACGGGCCGAGGTTCACCGGGACGCTGGGGACGAGTTACCGGACGAATTACCTGGGGCTGGGCGCGGCAATAGCACGCAAAGAAGTAACGGGAGAATCTCAAATTCCCCAAATAATGTACGTCTTTACCCTGCTAATCCTCCACAAAACGTGCCGGGAAATCCATTTGAGGACATCGAGGAACTTCCGGAGGAAGAGGAAAGAGCAGAGGAAATAAATGACACGCCTGAACTACACTTTTCTACCCCAAGCAACGTCTTCTTCCAGGCGGGGGCACTTGGAGCAGGGGGCTTTAAACCAAATCGCACTCCTGAGGATGGGCGTCGTGAAACTATACCACCTGATATGGAAAAATCGGGGGAAGAGCGACCGCCTAGACGTTTAGATCATCTCAGAGGGAAAATAGTCGATTTACATGAAAAAGTCGCGACCCTTGAGATGAGAAACAGGAAAAGGGAGGAGGAAATGCAGAAAGCGCAACAACTTCTGGAATCCGAGCGGCTTCGTCGAGAGGAGGCTGAAAGGGAGAGGAATGACGTAAGAGACCTGTTAGCAGATGCCTGGGCAGAGCAAAATGTCCAAAATCATCGAGAAACTGTACGTACACATCTCGATTTGAAAGGCGCTCTGCAGATGGTACGTAATTTCGGAGGGGAAAATCCGGATAAATTGGATGCTTTCATGAAATCAGTCGAAAGCGCAAAAAAATTGATCCATCCTGAGCTCCAAGAATTTCTATTAGAAGGAATTTTAGGGAGTAAACTGGAAGGCAGTGCCATGAAACAACTGAACAGCTAAAAACTGAGTTAGAGTCGCTTTTTGGTTAAACAAAAAGTCTGTTGGGTCTTCAGGTGGAGTTCAGTAGACTACAGCAGAAGGAAAACGAAGATGTTACTAAATATGTGGCTCGCACGGAAGAAGTCACTTTGGATTTCTTGAACGGGTTACTAGGTCTGCATAATGAGTTCACAGAGAAGGAAAAATTAGCTTCCAAGACACTCATGCTGACCCTGGCAAAACTGATGTTCGAGCAGGGATTACGAGGGCAGTTGCAGATTCTGGTACGAGCACATAATTTCAAAACTCTCCATGAGGCTTGTGTGGGAGCTATAGAGCTAGAAAAAACTATTTCTGGCGCGCACAAGGGGAAGAGTGGAGGAGTTACAACAGCGCAGAAGAATTTTTCCGGAGGAAATCGAAGTTCTCTGGGTAGGCTATCAACTGGGAAATGTTTTACTTGCGGACAGCCGGGGCATCAATCTAAGGAATGTCGTAATAACGGACAGCGTAAGTCAACGTTACCAGTTGCAACGGAAAGACGCAGCGTCAACGCTTTTGAGACCGTTTGTAAATACTGCAAATATGCAGGTCATGAGGCTACGGATTGTCGTAAGTTGAAAAAAAGATTGGGGATACCTAATTCACAAAAAGTTCCGTCAGAATTGACCAATAGCAAAGATGGTATGGCCTCGACACACAAAAACGACAAAACGGCCAGCAATAACAACAACTCTGCAAAAAAGAAAGGCGAGAAAGCTGATGCTGATAAAGTTCTACCAGTGGGGGCTTATCAAGTGATGATGGTGAAATCTTCCGAGGAGGGGAGGAATTCTTCAAAAAAATCTAAAAGGCAGATGATAAAACCAGCAAAGGCTGCTGAGATTAAAACGCAGATTTTACTCAGTGCAGCTGAATTGAAGGAGCCTACTTTATTCCTGGCAGATTCGGGAGCGAAAGCATCTCTTGTACGAAAAGATAAATTAGAGGACGATATTGAAATCTCACCGGGGAATCGAGTCCTGAGAGGAATCTCCAATCAGGATGTGGCAACCTTGGGGGAGGTGGTATTATACCTGAAAATTGGTAGAAAATACCTGGGACATGCCTTTCAAGTAGTACCTGAGAGTTTTCCTTGCATCGGAGGTATACTAGGCGAGGATTTTTTGTCTTCTTCTAGCCTAGATGTGCAAACAATGCACGGAAAGGCGTTAATAATTAATGGACGTCCTTTTGATTTATTCCAAGACAGAGAGCCCGCAAAAATTGAAGCCAGAAGTGAAATTTTAGTTCGAGTTCCTACACGCGGTGCAAAGACTGGGATCACGCAGAAAAAACAACTGGTAAAAGGAGTATTCATGGGAGAATGCTTAACCAGGGCGGTAAATGGTCAAGCAGTCGTTTGTGTAATCAACACCAACGATAATGATGTATTTATCGATCTACCAACTGTAGGACTTGAACCTCTACCCTCGAAAGAAATTATTATGATGCTGAGAAGTTCCAAGAAAACCGAAATAAAAGATCGCGTTAAGCTGTTGCACGAGAGTTTGAGGATTGACCATCTGAACAGGGAAGAGAGGGACTCTCTTCTGGAAATCCTGGAGGAGTATAACTCTATCGTGCAATTACCAGGGGATTCACCAGGGGTGACCGATCATCTAGAACATGAAATTCCCTTGAAACCTGGCACCGCGCCCATCAACGTGAGACCTCACCGGTTACCAGAAGCGCAGATGGGGGAGGTTGACCGGCAGGTCAAGGAGATGCTGCAAAGTGGCGTCGTACGACCTAGTAAAAGTCAATGGAATGCGCCTCTGCTCGTCGTACCGAAGAAAATGGATGCTTCGGGCAAGGTGAAATTTCGTGTTGTCGTCGATTTTCGACGGTTGAATGACGTCACGGTTGGTGATTCATTTCCGTTGCCCAATATTACTGACATTTTGGATCGGTTGGGTAATGCAAAGTATTTCTCAACTCTGGATTTGGCCTCGGGTTTTCATCAAATACCCGTAAAAGAAGAGGACAAGTGCAAGACTGCTTTTTCGACACCCTATGGGCACTACGAATTTAACAGATTGCCTTTCGGGGTTAAGGGCGGCCCTGCAACGTTCCAGAGGTTAATGAATTCTGTTTTGGCTGGAGTTCAGGGTATCCGATGTTTTGTATATCTGGATGACATCGTAATCTTTGGCCCAGATCTACAGGAGCATAATAAGAGGCTGAGGGAAGTCCTGCAGCGCCTGAGGGATGCAAACCTGAGACTCCAACCTGACAAGTGCAATTTCTTAAGACGAGAAGTCGTGTATTTGGGACATATTATCACCAAAGATGGGATCAAGGCCGATCCTAGTAAAATAGAAGCAGTAAAGGATTTTCCGGAGCCTCAGAGTGAAAAGGAAATAATGTCCTTTTTGGGTCTGGCAGGTTACTACCGGAAATTCATTAGGGATTTTTCCAAAATCGCAAAACCTTTGTCGAACCTTCTAAGAAAGGACGTCGCCTGGACCTGGGGGACAGCGGAGGAGAGCGCGTTTGAGAGCCTGAAATCAGCTCTGGTTACAGCGCCGATCCTGCAATATCCAGATTTCCAGAGGCCATTTCTGCTGACTACGGATGCGTCAAACAAGGCTGTGGGAGCTGTGTTGTCGCAGGGGGAGATCGGAAAGGATCTGCCAATTGCCTATGCCAGCCGGACGCTTAATCCTGCGGAGCAGAAATACAGTACGATTGAGAGGGAACTAGTAGCCATTGTGTGGGGTGCTCATCACTTCCGACCCTACCTGTATGGGCGAAAGTTCACTGTCGTTACCGATCACAGGCCCTTAAGATGGATTTTTAACGTCAAGGATCCAGGTTCGAATCTCGTGCATTGGCGTCTAAAATTAGAGGAGTATGATTTCGAGGTGGTATACAAGCCCGGGAAATTAAATACCAACGCCGACGCGTTGAGCCGTATCAATATTGTAACTCGAGCGCAGTCGAAGAAAGAGACGGAGACAGTTGCGAGTACGGGCTCGGACAGCGGGGTCATCACACCTGCTGACGATGAGGTTTTGGAAATACTACGGGAATACCACGATACACCGGTAGCTGGTCATCCTGGGAAAAAGCGAATGTACGCTAAATTGAAACAGAGATTCTATTGGAAGGGAATGAAATCTGACGTGGAGAAATACGTGGGAAGCTGTGAGGAATGTCAACTCAACAAGCTGGGAAAAGCTACGAAGGTGCCCATGATCGTCGGAGAAAGCCCTCAGACGGCGTTTGAGCAATGTGCTATGGATATAGTTGGTCCATTGCCCGTGACGAGCGCTGGAAATAAGTACATCTTGACGTTCCAGGATGCTCTGATGAAATTCAGCAAAGCTATTCCTATTCCAGACCAGGAGGCTAACACCGTCGGACGTGCGTTCGCGGAGAAAATAATTTGTGAATATGGAACGCCACAGAGACTTCTCACGGATCAAGGACCAAATTTCGTGGGGGAAATATTCAAAAATGTCTGTAGACTTTTGAAAATAAAGAAGATACAGACAACGGCATATCATCCGCAGACCAATGGCATTGTTGAGAGGTCGCATCGCACTCTAGCGGAGTACCTGAGAGGCTTCATTCAGGAGGATCAAACTGATTGGGATACGTGGCTTCCATACGCCATGTTTGCGTACAACACTACGCCCCACACGGCAACAAAAATGACGCCATTTGAGCTAATTTTTGGAAGACGCGCTGAATTACCGACAGCCGTGAAACAGCCGCCTCGTTTGACGTACTGCTACGATGACTTTGCTCAGGAGCTACGGGAAAGATTACGTGCAGCTCATCAGGAGGCGAGAGAGACCCTTGACAAGGTGAAAGAACGATCGAAAGTTCAATATGACAGAGATGCGGAGCCAATGGTGTTCAAAGTTGGCGACAAAGTCCTGTTGAAAAACGATGTTTTGCGACGCGGAAGATCGAAGAAGTTGACACAGCCCTGGATCGGTCCTTACGAAATTGTAGAGAAGAAATCTGATGTGAACTATATAATTCGAAGCGGAGGAAAGAAGAAAACACAGAGAGTCCACATCAACCGACTACGTCCTTTTGTAGAGGCATGACTATATGTACCTCTGCCTCGGACGTTACAACTCTTCGAAGACCTGGAAATTTCTTATTTTTGGGATAAGGAATTTTTTATGGAAAAAATAAGATTGACCTTGCCATGTGTTTATTCAATTAAACAATTAATTCCAAGGTATAATCGGAGCACTGAGACTGTTTCGGGTGTGCCAGGTTCTTCCCAGGTAGAAGAAATCCGGATAGTCCCAGCAGTAGGAATGACAGCGAGCACATCTAGTTCCAGTATCTTCCAGAAATTGGGGTACATGACATGGCTGAGCTGTTGGAGATTCTTGAAAGAGACCACGAAGATTGAAGACGTCCTGGACATCTATCTCAATGTCGGAACGGATCGGAAGATCCCAAAGGGCATTCAGGTTCTTCCCTCTACTGATTCTCCATTGCTTGACTTTATTTTTGAACTCCAGATTGACGTATCCGGGTCGATAGGGAAATCTGTCACACTAGAAATGTCAAAAAACAGGCAAAAATTAGAAGAAATAGAGACTGAGACGGTCGGAAAAGAACAGGTTGTTAGGAGAGTAGAGGAGGTATTCGGACTTACCAGATATTTAAACATGAATGCATCCACCGAGTGCTTTAAATATGGGTGTTTCTTGACGGAGCATTTTGGTCGAGGAACGAGCGGTCCGAGTCGATCCCACACACTTCTCCTGGCAGGTCTACTTGATTGGTCCGGAGAGCAGTCCAGAGGGTGGTGCTCAAAGGTGCGACAAACACGGCAGCGGGGCGCTGGTTTTCCAGTTGAACCCTTGGACTGGTTAGTCTTCAACGGAGATCCCGAAGAAGGCGCAGGACGGGTTGCAGGACGGATGCTGATACGCAGTGGGCAAGAACGGGAGAGATGTCCGGGCTCACCACAAGTAAAACATCTTTTGACAACTGCAGAGACGGATACTGTTGGTCGAGGTCGAAATCGACGAGATCTCGAACAGATTCCGCAGTTGGTAGATGTTCCACACTCAGCGAAGGGACACTTTCGTGAAACATGTCCAGCAATTCCGCACTTAAAGCACTTGACACTATTCATCTTGATGCTATGGGGTATTATAACCTTTCCACTTGGAATTTTTAAGAGGACTGTGACTTGTTGGGGACGACAGGCACTTTTATGTCTAGGGGTGCAACGTCGACAAACATGGCTGCCGTCAAGGCAACGTCACCTAAAGTCGACGTCCAACTCAAGTTCAAGAACCTGTGATTTCGCAAAAACACGGAAGTCGATAAATTTTGCAACGGCCTTAATAATGCTCATGCTGGGAAGCATGGCACCTCAAATAAGGGGGGAGGGGCATGTGGTTGAGAAATTTATTGACACTCCTGGAATTCATTTTGAGCCTATCGGAAGATTGTATCTGAGTAATCAAGTATGGAGTATCGCTGCATCTACAGATGTGGGGCCTTGGATGCTGAGAGCTGATCAGGTCCATAAACATCTTGAACTCGCTAAGGAGCAATGCAGTCGAGGAGCATACGAAAGCGGGAAAAATTTCCAGCTGATAATTACTCAGTGGGCTGAGGACTTTGCGGAGACTAAAGATGTTATCTCCGGGATGCTGGGGATCAACGATTCTAGAAAACGCCGAGGTCTTATAGACGGTCTAGGGACTGTCGCAAAATCATTGTTCGGTACAATGGATGCTGAGGATGCACTTATCATCAACCAGAGACTTTCACGATTAGAAAGTGGGGTTGAAGGGACTTTTGAGAGTTCTAAGAAACAAATGGAGATCGTAAATTCAACTATCTATCAGTTGGGACATACGGAGGAGATGATTCAGAAGAATGAAGAAATCCTCATGAAGTCCTTAAAGGAGAAAGATTACGAGGTATTAACGATCACAGATAAGGTTGATCTGGACGAGCATCTCATGATACTGGAAGCTATCTACACCGGAGTAATGAGGGATGCTGCGAAGATCAAGAAGCTACTGACTGACGCCAAAGGGAAGCTAATGGATTCAGGGGTATTCACAGAGAGGAGTTTAGTTGCCCTTCTTAAAACAGCGAAGTTACCGAAGGGTTTAAGTTTCCCCTTTGAGCTCGAAGTAGGCGGGATGTATCAAATGCAGGAGGTATCCACCGTCCACGTTCATGTATTTGGATTTAAAATTGTTACCTTGGTAGAGATACCACTCGTCAATTTTCAAGCGTTCGACGTTACGCTGACGCATGGAATTCCTGTGCGAACAACGAACGGGTATCACTCATACTTGGAGGCGAAGAACGAACTTCTGGTTATCCACGGGGCAACGCAGCAATTCGTGCCAATGACCGAGGGACAATTAAATCGCTGTAAGCAGATTCGAGGGCAATACTTATGCACTGAGTCTTTGCCCATACAAAAAATAAAAGATACAAGCCCATGTGAAGTGCAAATGTACATGAATCCTGAGAAGATGCCAACTACATGTGTTGTGAAGCATCTACAGCTTCAAGGGCTCATTCTAATTAAAATGAGAAAAGATAACGCATGGTTCTATGTAGCCCCAGAACCCGAGGGAGTAGAGGTCACCTGCGGCGACGAGCAAGTAAGGGATACTCTGGAGGACTCAGGGACTTTGAGGGTCAAGGACTTTTGCGAGATAGTCGCTTCCGACTTCACCATAAGAGGGCGGAAGTCACATGAGGTAACATACAACGCTCATGTTCACCCAAAATTGAACTTGACGTTAGATGACGTCACCACCACTCAGCTCGAGCAACGAAGATTCAATCTGAGTGACATCCAGCTGAACAATGTCGTTGGAAACGTGAAAGAGCTGGAAGGGCTCCACGTGCAACTGGCAGCTGAGAAAGAAGATCTGAACCGGATAGAAAAGAAGTTCGATTATCGAGAATTTCTTACACACCCATCATCGATATTCACCGGGGTAATGGTGATTCTAGCATTCATCTCGGGGCTAACCCTTTACTGCTGGTGTCGAAAACCTTGGCCAGCACCCAAAAGAGAAACGCCTAGCTTCGAAGTAGCATAAGAATTTATGTATTGTATTTAATTTGTAATATTGATTATTAATGTAAAAAACCTTATTAATTAAGGTTTATATCGGTGAGTTAGGATTAATAGAGAAAATTCCTGAGCATAGTAATTTTCTTCTCTGGCGGGGAGGGATGTTATGCCCCAAATAACTTCTCAAAATTCAACTGCTTATTCGAATAACATGAAGTGACGAAAGTGGCACAAGTTATTCGAAACAAACAGTGGAATGAAGAAATATA
>NW_021680727.1:75697-77300 GCF_001412515.2 Diachasma alloeum
CTGATGCAATCGTATTACATGAGGTGATAAAAACTCGTGTAATCGTTGTCTCGGGGCCAGTTACTTGTCAATTCTTTGATTACCTTCTTTATACTTTATACTCGCTTGATACATTCAGTATCAAACCGAGTTTTATTTATTCAATAACTTTTAAATTAACGATTAAAAAACCAATTCCCAATAAAGTAATTATTTCTATTATCTACCCTCATGTAATTCATCCCTAATTGAACCCAACCGCTCGGGTCCATTACAGCTGAACCCCAGCGAAGAGTCGTCCGTCGGGGCCGTACATCGCCCCGAGGAACCTCAAAATCTTTTCTACCCCCACTCCAATCAACCGATGGTGGCGCGGAGAATCCACGTCCCAATGAAATTTGAATTATGAATTTTCAGTTGGTAATTATTCAGTATTTATGAGTCCCAGAAAACTGAGACCTGCGCCTCGCGGTCGGTGGAGGTGATCCGAGTTGAACGGCGCATGAGCCAACATAATCTGCGGTTCCCTCGATGCTACAGCATGAGTTTTTTTCTTGGATGGCCTTGCGCCACCGATCCATCGGTGAGGTAGTGGGGGATCGCACGTAGAGACCTGAGATGCCTGCTGGCGTGCGTCGATCGTCTCTCGCGCCCTTCGTGGTGTATCTCCCAGATTCAGTGTGTGCGTGCTCGTCGATGTGCTACTCGTCATCTACTGTAGCGCCGACTTGTAGCCATTCCCGATGCTCCGCTCCACTCCCCTCGTCGCGAAGCTCACGCGTAACTCACGGTGAGCGCGATCGATAGAATTTGAGAGAATAATAAAAGAAAGAATAAATAAAAGAAATAAAAAAAGTGACAATTGTGGCCCTGGGTGATCCAACTCCTCGCTGGGGTAAAAATACTAATTTTCCCCCCATGATCCGTGGTCAGTTCAGGCGAGGAACAGTACATGATTTTTATCATGTTACAATATATTTTTTTTCATTTTAAATGAAAAGAAGGTGTTGGTATTGCCCCTTAACGGAAATTGTGTCTTGAAGGGGGAAAATAGGTTATTATATTTTTAATATTGACTAGAAAATAACACAAAATGAACACCACCATCTCCCCTAGTCACACCATACTCGCGTGACACCCTGTCAATATGGCGACGGTAAATATCCAAAATTATAAACACTTATTCCAATTTTCACACACACTAGACACTCTCGAGAACCAATTATCGTTAAAAGAACTATTTTTGACTATTTTTCGCGAGTTGCTCCGAAGGGATTATAGGTAAGGCCGGAGACTTCATTTACGACAACGGCTATTATCAGGAGTTGGCTCCAAATAGGTGATTGAAGTGAGCGACAAGTAGGGTTGGGAAGAAATTCAAACATTGATGTTGGAATTTGTCATAATTCATTGATTGAAGGGTTATTTTGTTGACGGAGTGAGGAAAAGCGTTTGAATGTGAATTGGGTGTTTTGAAGAGGGTCAATGGGAGATCTCGGTGATTTCTTAGGGTTAACTTACCAGGAGAGCTATCGGGTTCTTTCAAAAGGGGATTAATGGAGGCCATGGTCGAGGGGAGATCTTGGGGGTCAGTTCCCAGGACAGCCCGTAGGGTATTCTAAGG
>NW_021680727.1:84524-85651 GCF_001412515.2 Diachasma alloeum
CCGTGCTTGACCGTTGTGATCATTTGCGATTATGTAAGGTTTCTCAACGCAAGATCGGGGCGCCTATCGGTCTACTAAGTGCTATGAACCTTGAATAATATTTATTTTTTATTTTCGGGAATGTAAAAATCTATGTTAATGGAAAAAAATGTCCCATCTCTGAGGACTTATTATCGGAAACAACAGAGGCAAAACTTGAGGATGGACTATAGGTCGTTTTTTCGGGGGTTAGTTGGAGATTTCATCAGGTGCTCAGGAAACACGAGAAGTTGAAAAGTTGAAGAAGCGCCATTAAGGTAAATAAATTGACATGAAATCATTCTCATTTTTATGGTGGGAGATAGGGATCTTTAGTTACAATGATTATTTTCTTGCATTAATAACCTTAAACTCTAATGAATTGAACAGTGGGGAACTCTGTATTTAAAAAATTACGAGGATTGACATAAAAAATTTGTGATTCTTCAGGAACTTTTCAATTTTTGTTAATTTTACAGTTAAGACAGCTTAAAATTGAAGTAAACGTGACAACCGTTGAGGGTATATTTAGTGATGATGCTTTTATAAGCCGATGGTGCCTTTCCAAGCTATGATTTTAACATACTAGTTTCTAGAATCAATCAAGGTCCCATCGGTTCGGAAGCGGAGAAATATAAATAGTTTCTAATGAACTATCGAGGTGTTTATTCGGTCTCTTCATTTATCTGTCAGCAATTTCAGAGGATCCGGTTATGACATTTAACCTCATTATTTGCATGAAATGATATAAAATTGTGAATGAAAATTTCAAGAGAATTTTATGATTTGACAGCCCTAGAAGAAATGAGGCTCAAACGATAAGGGTCAAAAAATGAATGTCAGAAAAAATGAGGGTAAAAGAATTAGCGTCAGAAAAAATAAAGGGTCAAAAATAAGGGTAAAAAAAGCATTAAAAAAAGAAAAAGAAAATTTCTACTAGTTATAACTCAAGATCGAATTATCTGATCGTCGCCATTTTTAAACTCGACCAAGATGGGATTGAAACGTCTATTTTAAGCCTTGATTGGATCGATTCGGACAATCATTTTTTGAGTCATCGTCGAAAAACCAAATTTGAGAAGAAAACTCACACATACATACATACATAC
>NW_021680727.1:85842-86620 GCF_001412515.2 Diachasma alloeum
ACATACATACATACATACGGACACGCTCTAAAAATAGCATATTTGTACTTTTCAGACCATATTTAGTGGATCTGCCACAAAAAACTGGAAGGTTTGAATTTGAAGAATACAATGCTTCCATTTGGAAGCAAAAATGGGTTCGAAATTTATAAGTCCAGATCGACTCAGAATTTGATTCTGAATCGACCTAAACACACCCCTAGAGACCTTTTTTTGGTGCCGCGTCCGCCATCTTAAGAACGGTTAGTATGAGGGCAAAAAAATGGGGTGAAAATTAATGGGTACAGATCGACTTAGCATTCGATTGTGAATCGATCTATATATACCCCTAGAGACCTTTTTTTGTGACCGCGTCCGCCATTTTGAAAAAAGTATGAGGGTCAAAAAATGGGGTGAAAATTAATGGGTACAGATCGACTCAGGATTCGATTCTGAATCGATCTATATATACCCCTAGAGACCATTTTTTGTGACCTCATCCGCCATCTTGGAAAAGGTTAGTGGGAGGGTAAAAAATGGGGTCAGAATTAATGGGTACAGATCGACTCAGAATGGAATTCTGTACCGATCTAAACACACACCTAGAGACCTTTTTTTGTGACCGCGTCTGCCATCTGGGGAAGGATTAGCGAGGGTAAAACAATTGGGTCAAAATTCATGGATTTACATCCCCCATCACACATCAAGAAAATGAAACAAATGGGCTAAAATGGGTCCGTCACCCTTTTGGAAAAATTTGAAAAATCATCTTTTCAGGCTACCGATAAGTTCAATGTTG
>NW_021680728.1:0-125 GCF_001412515.2 Diachasma alloeum
TTCTTGTTTGATTGATGAGATGACTTAAACCCGTGTTTATTCTCGCCTCGTTTATAAGAGAACCGACTTTTATTGAATCTTCCTCTTTTACTTGGACCATATGTTTCACCTCTCATTGGTCTTTT
>NW_021680728.1:360-4173 GCF_001412515.2 Diachasma alloeum
TTGTTACTTTTTCAATGATTTTAATATTGGGAAAAGCTTTTATTACTGCATTGTAGAATGCATCTTTCTTTTCGCTTTCACTTGGAGGAATGGTGTCGGAAGCATTTTCATAAGTTGCTATTTTTTTTCATCAAACATATCGTTAAACTCGCCAGCTGTCATTTTAGCAGGATTATATCTCATATTATAAAGGTCTTGTCTCACCGAGTGTGAAGTTACATTAAACTCAGTCATTTTCAATTCTTTAAATTTCTTCAATATTTCTTTTAGATCTTGTAATTTGACAATTTTAGGGTGATAACTTCTGTCCAAATGATTGATCAGAATTTCTCTAACTTTGCGCTTCTGTTCTGCAAGAGTTTCCTCGTCGACAGTAACCAGAATGCTATCGTCAATGATGTGTAAAAGTTCATTAGTTTTAATTTCTGACGTGAAATAATCATAGAAATGTTCATACTTTATTTTACTGTCCATTTTGTAATCTCTTTTGAAACTAATTCCCTTGTTAAGCAATTCAATTTGTAACTTATTGGTTACCTCGCCAGCTAATTGACTCAAAGGATTTAGGTTGTTTACTTGACTTTACTTTGCCTGATTAATTTCATTGATCTGTTTATTGACTATTGAACTAATTTGACTTTCTAGATTTGTATGCTTATCCGACATCACTCCTCCATGTTTGTCATTGTGCTTTTTGTCCAAGGCGCTCAAGAACTCCTGTACTTCCCTTTTGTCTTGTGCTCTCGCCTCAGCATTCAGTCTCAACTGGTTTCTATTCTCTGTTAGGCCTTCATACAGTGCTTTTGTTGAAATTATATTTGAGCTACATAGCTTTTCTACCATGCTCTTCAACTCAGCCAACTGTGTGTCTACAGAGACTGTTTTGACAGTTTTGTTGCCACTAGGCTCAACTGATTCATTGTCTAGATTAGAATTTACCAATTTCAATTTAATATTTACTTTATTACCTGCTGTAATCTTGGGTTTCAGTTTGATTTGGTCAGTTTCGTCAACATTAATATTACCTGTAATTTTCTCGCATGTTTTCTCGCCTGCCCTTATTTCGCCGCCATTTAACTCGCCTCCAATCAATTCGCTTGACCTGGACTCGCCTGTGGCCCTCGCCTCTGTATTTACCAAATCTTCACTCATTTCACTTGACCCATTCTCGATCACAGCTGTTGTTGACATTTGACTCTTCGGACCGTAACCTGGTAGATACATTGGCTTTTGTTCAGCCAACAATGCAGATTCTAACACAGTTAGACATCCCCATTGATCCTCTGAGAAATCTCTCTTATCTAATCTGAAGAGCCGGAAAATTTAGGATTATTGTATCTGGTTACATTTTTTATATTCAGGTCCGAAATCCCAAATTCGACTTGCTAAACATAAACAAACCGAATTCAGAATGAATGTGCTCTTCAGAAAATCTAAACATAAGACCTCCTCCAAACACATTCAAGTCTTTTATGATTGCGAGAGAGATTTAAATTTCTCAAGCAATTTGACGTCTTAATATTGCGCGTTTCTAATGTGTATAGTATGCTCGCCAATTTACACATATGCCTGATGTCTCCCCTGTTACATATCCAGTTCCTTCGTCTGGAAGTACATGTACTTTATCGTCTATTATTGCCAGGGAGACTACTTCTCCCTCATGGTTTCCTTCGATTAGATGTTGTCTAATTAGGAGTCTCCACACTTCATACAGAAGTTCTTTATCAGCTGTAATTATTTATTTATAAATATCTTCGTTTAAAGATAGCAATTTTAAAATTCAATTTCATTAGTTCAACCCGTCAAATATTTAATTTGTTATTCTCGCCTATTAAATATTTCTAAATTCAATATTCTCACCAATTAAATATTTTGATTTGGATGCATCCTTAATTTGTAAATTTCAATTTTGCACTAGTGTCTATTGATTTTATTTTATTGCTTTACATTTCGCTGTTGGACCCCGCACACACGCGGAACGCGGCCGAGAAAGAGAGAATCGTTGTTTTTCACACCAATTTTTATATTCACACTAATTTACGTTTTTCTTTCTATTTCTTATTGTTCTCGCCTTGCTCGAGCAATGTGTGTGGGACTGCAGTCGTCCCTCTCTCTCAGACGCACCCCAGTTGCGCGCGTAACCCACCCGTTGCGTCTACTTGTTGAAGCCTGTTCAAACCCGTGCTCGCCTTCCCCGCCGAGAAACTATTGTCTCGGCGTCACTTGGCTTTCTTCTTTTGTTTTTCTTTAAATATGATTTTATTTATGACAAAAGATATTTTATGATTTTCAGTGACTTTTGTGAATTTCATGGGATTTCTTTATTAATTCTTTTTAATCTAAAATTCTCGATTTCAGGTCGGCGTCGTGGACATTTCATTTCCAGCCGCCATTTTGATCCCCTCTATCTCTCGGTCTCGCCAATTCACTGCACTTATTAGGTGTATTTTTCAGTACTTACGTTTCCTCTTATTACTTTCCATTTTCCTTTCCTTCTGAAGTCACTCCCCAGCTGGCCTCGATATTTTTCTCTTTTGGATGTTCCTTGTGATTTGCATGAACGCGTGTGTTCCACCCGGACACGTGCCCGGCCGCCCGATAGCGTCCTTTTTGGAATTTCCGATTTATCACTTCCAATCCTTTTATTTATGATAAATTTTAATCACGCACAGTTGAAGTGTGCTCGGCCCATAACCTGAAGGGTTATTTAGGATTGAAATAACGATTAAACACAGTTTTATTATCGTAAAAGTAATTAAGCTTTATTCAGCAACGTAATGCGACAATGGTCGAGGCACAAGTGGTGCATCGTACGAGTATATCAATGAGAGGCGCAACGGCGCCGTGGCGACGCAGTCTACCACACTGTCGGTAAAGAGGGAGACTGGCGTAGGGCGCTATATTCCAACATGAATTTATCAAAGCTTTTCATGACAGTGCTGAAAGAGGGATATGAGTTTGTTCGTTGCTTATCTCGAACGTTACAGCGAGCGGCCATAATGGACCATAAGAAGCAGTAGGCATCGTCTTTATTTTGAACGTTCACGACAGCATGTTTCTTTTTTAATTCATTCAGGTAGTTCAACGAAGCTGGATCCTCTACGCAATGGATTATATTTATTTATGTTCACTTCTAAATTAATTACGTCAACTAATCTCCAGCTAGAGTCTCTTTCCTGGAACTCATCCGGTTTCACTAGAAGTTTTTCTCTTATGTGTTCATCAAACCACTGCCTAATATCAGTTGAATCAAGAATTATTTCATTTTTTGTATTGAAATATTTTTCTTCTTCAATAAGATGTTCATCTCGATTAATTTCATATTTACATGTTAATATTACATTCACTTTCAAACTTCCTTCTTGTTTCAATGCATTTTTCAAAACGTACACAGAGCATTCGTCTAGCATCATCTAAAAATTTGGGTATGTCTGGATTTTTCACGTTAATGATTACACCGGTTCTCATACGACCCTCAAAAACACTTTGTAAGTCCTCCCATCGGACTCTATCGGTTAAATTACCCCTTAAGTCTCCTCCTATCACTTCCAAGTTTCTGAACCTTGCATAGAACGCTTTCAGTCGTCCGAACATGTGAGTTAAACGTCTTTTCTCACTTTGACTCGCACTCCCCTTCAATAATGCATTAATTTCTTTCGATTGTCCTCTGATGTGATCAAGCCATTGTTGAATTTCCCTGGTTCTCCTATTCGTTTTTACTATTTCATACGCATCTTTTACACGCGTTAGGATCCATGTTGTTCATGATAAAGACACTAAAGAGCTAGCGGAAAATCAAGGTGAAATTTGTTT
>NW_021680728.1:4196-4703 GCF_001412515.2 Diachasma alloeum
CTTTCAGTCGTCCTAAAATGTGAGTTAAACGTCTTTTCTCACTATGACTCGCACTCCTCTTCAATAATGCATTAATTTCTTTCGAATGTCCTCTGATGTGATTAAGCCATTGTTGAATTTCCCTGGGTCTCCTATTCGTTTTCACTATTTCATACGCATCCTCCAATGACCTCAATAATCTTTTACACGCGTTAGGATCCATGTTGTTCATGATAAAGACACTAAAGAGCTAGCGGAAAATCAAGGTGAAATTTGTTTATACAGATACATGTGAGTGTGCCTATGCTTGTACACTCTGTAAAATCTTACGTGATTGGTTGAAAAAGAATCATGTGACTCATTGGAAAATTATTAACAAACTAGCAACATTCTTTGTTCGTGGGGAAAAAAATAGCTGAAAAATATCCTGGATCACATTTAATCTTTGCGGCGCCATAGGATATCAAAGGGTCCGAAAACTCTGCTCCAGTTTGTCAAACATCATGTTCTTAGGGTTGTGAGTACAAC
>NW_021680728.1:4728-28664 GCF_001412515.2 Diachasma alloeum
TTATTTATGATAAATTTTAATCACGCACAGTTGAAGTGTGCTCGGCCCATAACCTGAAGGGTTATTTAGGATTGAAATAACGATTAAACACAGTTTTATTATCGTAAAAGTAATTAAGCTTTATTCAGCAACGTAATGCGACAATGGTCGAGGCACAAGTGGTGCATCGTACGAGTATATCAATGAGAGGCGCAACGGCGCCGTGGCGACGCAGTCTACCACACTGTCGGTAAAGAGGGAGACTGGCGTAGGGCGCTATATTCCAACATGAATTTATCAAAGCTTTTCATGACAGTGCTGAAAGAGGGATATGAGTTTGTTCGTTGCTTATCTCGAACGTTACAGCGAGCGGCCATAATGGACCATAAGAAGCAGTAGGCATCGTCTTTATTTTGAACGTTCACGACAGCATGTTTCTTTTTTAATTCATTCAGGTAGTTCAACGAAGCTGGATCCTCTACGCAATGGATTATATTTATTTATGTTCACTTCTAAATTAATTACGTCAACTAATCTCCAGCTAGAGTCTCTTTCCTGGAACTCATCCGGTTTCACTAGAAGTTTTTCTCTTATGTGTTCATCAAACCACTGCCTAATATCAGTTGAATCAAGAATTATTTCATTTTTTGTATTGAAATATTTTTCTTCTTCAATAAGATGTTCATCTCGATTAATTTCATATTTACATGTTAATATTACATTCACTTTCAAACTTCCTTCTTGTTTCAATGCATTTTTCAAAACGTACACAGAGCATTCGTCTAGCATCATCTAAAAATTTGGGTATGTCTGGATTTTTCACGTTAATGATTACACCGGTTCTCATACGACCCTCAAAAACACTTTGTAAGTCCTCCCATCGGACTCTATCGGTTAAATTACCCCTTAAGTCTCCTCCTATCACTTCCAAGTTTCTGAACCTTGCATAGAACGCTTTCAGTCGTCCGAACATGTGAGTTAAACGTCTTTTCTCACTTTGACTCGCACTCCCCTTCAATAATGCATTAATTTCTTTCGATTGTCCTCTGATGTGATCAAGCCATTGTTGAATTTCCCTGGTTCTCCTATTCGTTTTTACTATTTCATACGCATCTTTTACACGCGTTAGGATCCATGTTGTTCATGATAAAGACACTAAAGAGCTAGCGGAAAATCAAGGTGAAATTTGTTTATACAGATACATGTGAGTGTGCCTATGCTTGTACACTCTGTAAAATCTTACGTGATTGGTTGAAAAAGAATCATGTGACTCATTGGAAAATTATTAACAAACTAGCAACATTCTTTGTTCGTGGGGAAAAAAATAGCTGAAAAATATCCTGGATCACATTTAATCTTTGCGGCGCCATAGGATATCAAAGGGTCCGAAAACTCTGCTCCAGTTTGTCAAACATCATGTTCTTAGGGTTGTGAGTACAACATGCGTTCCCAGTTAAACCGAAAAAGTCTATGTAAACAAAAGATTGCGTTCGGACATCTTCCAATGCATTTCCATTCTTATCAGTTTGCAGCAGATGGAGATTTTTCGAAGGACTATGCCAAATTGGTGGGGGTACCTAAGTTTTTGAATGACTGATCCTCTGCCTTTGCAGATATACATACTCCCTCCCCTTCCGAACTCTTCTTTTTAAAATAAATATTTATATATTGATATCGTTATCAACAACAATTTCACACGAAGGGGGAGCGGTAGATGAGAAAGTACGGGAAATCTCAAGTTCAGACCTGTAACAGGAAAATGTTTTTTTAACTAAATATTTACATATTGACATCGTTATCAACAACAATTTTACACGAAGGGGGGGGGGGCAAACGAGAAAGTACCGGAAAACTCAAGTTCAGACATGTCAAGTGGAGCCAGGTGTCAATGTTTGAAGAAGAAGAGGAGCCCATTCTATGATTTATACAGCAGCGAATTAGTTAACCCTTTCACCCCTCGCGGCGGTGTACTGAGAAGTTTGGGTATACTAATTGATTAATTGATTAATCGATCCTCGAATTTAGCCGTGATTTGCGGAATTAATCTGCGAATCAAACCGCGACCTGCGAATTAATTAACCCCTTCACTCACCCCCTCGCGGGGTGGATTGACTAGGTCACCGAGAAGGTCCTTTGTAACACAAAACCGTGAATTAAACTGATTAACCAGCGAATTAAATAACCCTTTCATCACTTCGAGGGGAAAGAATCGTGAATTAATTTGCAACGTAGCCAAATAATTATAAATTATTTAACCACGTTCATGGCGTGTATTTCAATGCGCACAGTTCACGGAAATAAATCAAAATACATTGATCTCCTGTTCATTAAACTCGGAATACCAGTATCGTGAAGCCAAAAGAATTCTCCTAAAAATAATAGTTTCAGGTGTTTCAATTTAAAGAAAAAGAGTGAATCCTTGGAAAATAATCACATTAGAGATTTATTCATTTAATTTGAGCAAAAATATCTTTGAATTTCGGCGCAAATTTGTGATAATTCCACGTCTGGAATTATCACCATTCATCCACACACGTATGACTCAATATCTTCATTCCGATTTAGATAATAAATTATTGAATAATCCATTCTCGATCTTTCCCAAACAACTCCCAATTTGAAGTTTATTTAATTATTCTCCCAGTTAAATGAATCAAAATCAATTGGTGTTCGTTTTAATTGGCTGTGTAATCGCGATTGCTTCTACCCGCCACATGCTCGTGGAGCACGAGGTAAAAATGGAGACGCCAAGTGCGCAATACTCCCAAAAATCCCAGATAATGCGATTTTAACATTTGATGATCTTCCCAGTTTATTCCCACAATTTATTCCAGTTTATTAATTACAAAAAAAATACCGCGGAATTAATCCCTTCAACACTCGGATTTCCACCAATTCCCAGAATGCTCCAAATGTACTCACAACTCGTGGGATTTTTCGGTTAAGCAAACTCGATCTTTTCCCGCTTCTACTCTGCTCCAAGTCTTCGGGAAAAACGTCAGGCACTCTTGGGTGACCCTCCGGGAAATGTTCACTTCACTTAAGTGAACTTAACTAACTAAATATTAATTTAGATTTAAAATGTCACCACTGTTCGATATAACAGGGGTGACGGTATGATCCAAAGTGGTCCAATATGGCTGCAGAATATCCTGGCCGTCTTCTCTATTCCGTTAGTTCTACTCCAACCAATGGGAAAATTCCACTCGTCAAGTATCTCCCTTCCCGGGTCAACTGGCGGAGTTATTAATGATGACCCGACATCTAATGTCCTCGAGATGAGGGTTGAGTAGCACTTTCTCTCCATCCCAGTTCTCTCATTGGCTCGGAGTTCATCTCCCGCGCCACAGGTGTTCGACATTTGCATTTTCATTGACTTTATCGTGATCATTAATCGAAGGGTCAGGACTCTAGTTTATCGACCCTACCCACGACAGTGTTATTGTTTATTTCACCGTGTGATATCTCCATTGAATTTATGGAGGTTATTTTATCTCATTGGTCACTCGGGACGTTCATTCTCCTTCATCAGTGGATATTTTCTCCTGTTGGCTGAGTTAACTCATCCCATCAACCTTGGATGTTGTTTTCCCTGTCTCCCCGGCTGCACATAACCTCTCAGCTGTCACCTCCGGCTTCTGGTAAGCACTCTTCCCTGGCTTCTGGTATTTGATCTCCTGGCACCTGGTATTTTATGTTTGTACCAGTTTCATAAACATTTCTCCACGCTCCAGCACCAATCCATCTGGTTTCCCCATCGAGGTCCTTCCTCAACGAGTGAAACCCCCACTGACAGAAGGTCGTTGTTTAGCTCCAGTTGTCCAGTGCTCCCAGTCGTCTTGTGGTGGATGTTCAGACGTCCCAGTCTCCCAGGTTGTCGAGTAAATTTTACAACATTGTTTTAGAAACTACAGAGGAAGGAAGGTAGAACTCTTTTGGTTTCGTTAATTTTTCTACTAATTAATCCGGTTATTTTCGGTTTTATAGGAGCGAGGCTTGCCCTCGTGAAAAATTGATCAAACCGCAAATTAATTAACCCGCTCATCACTTCGAGGGAAAAATCGTGAATTAATTAATCAAACCGCGACCTGCGAATTAATTAACCCTTTCATCACTTCGAGGGAAGAAATTGCGAATTAATTAATCAAACCGCGAATTAAACCGCGAGTCCGCGAATTAATTAACCCTTTCATCACTTCGAGGGAAAAAATCGCGAATTAATTAATCAAACCGCGAATTAAACCGCGACACCGCGAATTAAACCGCGACCCCACGAATTAATCAACCACCCACCCACCCACTTTCATCTGACCCCCCTACTGGGTCCCAACGACCAGGTCGACGCGAAAAACGTTGTGCCAGAATCGGCATTATATGACTACTGATTTCTCAATGCCCAATCACTTCCCCCCTCCCCCTCTTTGCAAAATCACCCCTCCTTACATCTGAAATTCCCGATATTTGGGCACCCCTCCGGATGTATGGGGCACTTACGCCCTTTAAATACCTCGGTTGCAATTTTTTTGTTCAATCTGAAAATTTTCTAAAATTAAGAAAAATTCAGTATTGGTTTTAGAAAATATTTGTTCCTAAAATCAATCCCCGAATTTGTTAGTTTTTATGATCCCATCAAGGATACAGTTGAAGAACATGAGTTTCTAAAATCTAGAAACTAGTTTCTAAAGCTAATCCCCTTTTTTTCTCTGTGCAAATTCAAAAAATGTCTATACGTCGTTTTGGCAAAACTCAGGCGAATTTAAATTTGTCAGATTATAAAATTAAATGAGTAATCCGAAAATGTTATCCGAGAATTACTCGAATAATTTCTAATTTCGGAATCGAATATCACAGTTACTCTACCAATTTATAATCTGAAAATGACGATTACGAAATTTCTTTTTCAGTGATGTGACATCCGTCGAAAATATTGAATTCACTTTTTCTTTTTTTTTAAAATAAATTAGATAATATTCGAACGGGAAAAACCGTTAAAATTAAAACTTTCTCTCGCGCCGGGATTTTTAGTTGAAAAGGCCCCGAAGGCCAGCTGCAAGTCGTAAAATTGCAGTTAACATTTTCCGAGCTGACTTTTCCCCGAAAAGTCAGACATAAAGTAATAGACATGGGTCAGGGTCTTGTCATGCTGAAGGCATTTCAAGTGCTCGCCCAGTCTATCTCTGTCTTTCTCTTTGTCTTGTAATTCCGACGTGACGTGTCCAGTATTCAAGTCTATTGGGGAAACTCAAACTGCCCCTTATCTTAACTTGGGGTCTGTTTTCTTTCAAGGCCCAGGCCCTCGTAAACCCAAATTCGAATTTCCGTCCCGTTTTGAAATCTTAATGGGGGTTCTTCGAGTTTCTCTTCGTAACGGGAAGTCATAAATTTATTTTGACAATTTTCGAATGTTTAAAAAAATATTCTTTTAAATTAATAATTTCAGTGCAGTTTAATTGCAAATTTTTGTAATGTCCACATTATTTNCAAATCCGAATTTCCGTCCCGTTTTGAAATCTTAATGGGGGTTCTTCGAGTTTCTCTTCGTAACGGGAAGTCATAAATTTATTTTGACAATTTTCGAATGTTTAAAAAAATATTCTTTTAAATTAATAATTTCAGTGCAGTTTAATTGCAAATTTTTGTAATGTCCACATTATTTTAATTTGATTTTATCGCCTAAAATACCCGAAATTGTAGCGACTTAAATATTACTTTTCAACGTACATGAACGATGCCAGTGACCAGAGAATGCGCAACGTATGCATTTCTCAGGGGCCAACAGCACCCCAAAATGCAAGTTGACAAAAAAAATACAAAGAACAAAAGTTAGTTCGATGACCGAAGAATAAGGAAATGAAAATGACACCTCCCCCACTCTGGGATCCGGCCAATCGAACTTTTCCAAATCAGTCTCTAAAAACCCTCTCGCGAGTGACCATCAATTTCTTGGTGGAAAATTTCTTTGGAATCGGTCTGACTTTTGTTCGGTTTTCGAATAGAGTAATTAAAAATCGAACTATTCTCGAATAATAGTAGAGAATAGAAACCGGCAATAGATCAGGAATACAGTATTCTTTAACCGACGGTAAAAGTGTTTCTTACAAGTGAAGAGAACTTGTTGTGAACGACCGGTGGGTGTGGCTCAATTAGTTATAAGTGCTGGACATTTAAATTCTAACAATATAAAACCAAATTTCTCATAATAAGTGGAAGAAAGGCTTCTCGCCTAAGTATTTGTGATAGTTTACTGGCAGAGAAACGTGGCAGGATTGCCCTAGGAATCCACAGTCAAAAAGTTGACACCGCAATAGGATAAGGATTATAAATATCAAAATTATGTGAGTCCAATGAACAATCCAATCATAATAAATTCGATCACGGAAATCATTGCAAGGATAGAGATAGAAATTCTATTGATTTACTCATTGTTTTTGTGACCTAACGAAAAGTAAATAAATAAATACGTGAACTGAACTAACTTCAATTCTCTTCTTGTCTTTCCTATTTTTGAATAAACCAAAATTTACATCTATTATCAATTCTCCAAGGTAAGAATATAAAAAAAAGCTTAGCGTCGTCCAAAATTTCAATTAAACAAATTCTAGCTTTATTAAGGAAAATTAATGAAAAGTAAATAAAGTTGTTCCTCGACGCTGATAACGTCTCCGGACATAACATTTTATGACAATTATTTTTATGTTAAAAACTTTCCGTTAGGACAATTTTAACTTATACTTTCGAATTATTTTCAATTCGAAAGAATATTCCAATTAATCCAATTATATATTTCGTTACGAATTGAACTCCATTTAATTCTCTCTATGGAAAATTATTTTTATTTTCTTTTTTTTTATTATTTAAAATATTTCCCATTTACGGATCCAAATAATTAATTTTCATTTCTATGAGATAAACGAGAACGGCGTAATAAAGAATTATTACTTAGAATAAATAATATTAATTATCCGAAATAATGTTCGGGAATATTGAAATATGGTTAAGGTTATTAAATAAGAATTATTAGTTGATAATTAAATTGTTTAATTTGTACTTCTTAAATAAATGGGATTGTGGAGGGAGAAAATGGGACCTTCCGAAACAATTCTCATTGGCAGTCGAGGGTTGGAAAAGTCCGCCCACACTCTCGACATCTCGATGTAGAGGGGTCGGAGTTAACCCTGAAACATTGAGAGCGGAGTGCAAGGAAGGGAAATTCGGGCCCAAGGTCATCGACTATTGGTTCCCTAGATTTTCCCTCCGTGCATCTGAGGACACACCCTCAGGCTGAGTGAACAAAACTTGCGCGTTGTTTTGTTCCTCAGTGCCATCGTAGCTCATTTAACTAGTTTTTCAAGACTAGTTTTATTTCAAAGTCCTTCGTGACAATTTTATTTTATTCAGTTTTTCGCAACTGGTTATTTTTCTTTTATCTACGAAATCTTTCAAGATTTCATTAAATTGTTTTTGTGTGTCCATTTCTAAACTGTAATTTAGTGTTAAATTCAGTTGTAATTATTATTAACTTCAAATTAACGCGGCTAATATTAAACAGTGAAAAATTGTGAACCATTTATTGGATTAGCAGAGATCAGCAACTAGAAGACTTGTGAACCTAAATTTTCAGTGTTATTTTATTTATTTTTTTTAAATAGACTCTCGGGAGTCATTTTAAATTAAAACTTGTGTTCGAATTTTCTTTTAATTTCCTATATCCAGTGGGGTTTATTTTTGGGAATTATCCAAATAACAATTCGAATTTCCTCCCTTGTAAATTCTATTCAATAATACTAGCTGAAGTGACCTATTCGGTCTTGAACAGCTTAATCATAAATTTTAGATCATGTCATTTTGTTCATTTTTGACGTGACAGTGAGGAATTGGAAATTCCTAAGACATTTCAGTTACTGGAGGAATTTCGAATGAGCATTGTAAATTATATATATGAATTCGATTCCATTTTTCATTCCCAATAAAATTCTGATATAATTCTCGTTGTAATTACTATCGATTATTATAATTTATCGGAACTGACAATCGAAAATTACAAATTAAAAATTCTCAGTGTAATAAAATCTCTCCCGAAGAAATTTTATACATCACATATATTTAGTAATTTTCAAGTAATTCGATTACAAATGTAATTCGAGGTTCCCATCCCTGAATTCATATTCCAAATTTTTGCGAAATAAATTTTTTTTAACTTCCCGATAGGGGAGTTATTGTTTTTACCCCGAAAACGAAAAGTAATTTTTTTTGCATTTCTCCATGTTTCAAGACCTCCTGCATATGCTCCGAATGTTTTTAACGTGATGTACGTGTGTGCGTGTGTGTGTGTGTGTGTGTGTGTGTGTAGGTATGTCTGTTGCGAAAAATTTGCTCCACGATATCTCATGGACAAATGCATCGATCGAGATGTTTCAGGATGCAATCGATGGGTCTCTGCGTAACTTAGAGCGGATTAGATTTCTGGAAAAATTGGTCCAATAACTTTCCAGTTATTCCATTTTTTCTGAAGAAAAAATTAAGTCCTTTTTTTTTCTTCTATTGCAGGAAAAAGGTGGAAATATAATTACAAAATGCAAATTTGCAAATTTTTTAATGTAGTTCATCGTTTTTATGCGCCTTTTCGCCGACGTTTTCTTTTTTTTACCCCGAAAATGAAAAGAAAAAAATAGCTCCACGATATCTCATGGACAAATGCATCGATCGAGATGTTCTAGGATGCAATCGACGCATCTCTGCATAACTTCGAGCGGATTAGATTTCTGGATAAATGGGTCCAGTAATTTTCCAGTTGTTCCAATTTTTCTGGAGAGAAAATTGAGTTTTTTCGTTTTTTTTTTACATTGCGAAAAAAATGTGGGAATATAATTGAAAATTTGCATATATTTCTTTATGGGATTCGGCGTTGTTATGCGCAATTTCGCCGACGTTTTCTTTGTCTACCCCGAAAATTAAGAGAAAAAAATTAGCTCCACGATATCTCATGGACAAATACATCGATCCAGATGTTCTAGGATGCAATCGATGAGTCTCTGCATAACTTCAAGTGGATTAGCCTTGAGGAAAAACCGGTCCAGTAATTTTCCAGTTATTCCAGTTTTTCTGGAGAAAATAATTGATTTTTTTTTTCTTCCATTGCAGGAAAAATGTGGAAATATAATTACAAAATGCAAATTTGCATATTTTTTTATGTGGTTCATCGTTTTTATGCGCCTTTTTGCCGAGGTTTTTTTTTTACCCCGAAAATGAAGAGAACAAAAATAGCTCCACGATATCTCATGGACAAATNTTTTTTTTCTTCCATTGCAGGAAAAATGTGGAAATATAATTACAAAATGCAAATTTGCATATTTTTTTATGTGGTTCATCGTTTTTATGCGCCTTTTTGCCGAGGTTTTTTTTTTTACCCCGAAAATGAAGAGAACAAAAATAGCTCCACGATATCTCATGGACAAATGCATCGATTGAGATGTTCCAGGATACAATCGATGCGTCTCTGCGTAACTTGGAGCGGATTAGATTTCTGGAAAAATAGGTCCAGTCATTTTCTGGTTATTCCAATTTTTCTGGAGAAAAAATTGAATTTTTTCATTTTTAACTTCCCGATAGGGGAGTTATTGTTTTTTTTTTTACATTGCGGAAAAAATGTAGAAATATAATCGAAAATTTGCATATTTTTCTTTATGGGATTCAGCGTTTTTATGCGCAATTTCGCTGACGTTTTCTTTTTTTACCCCGAAAATTAAGAGAAATAAATCATTCTCATTTTAATCGCCCTAACACATTATAAAACAATTCATTGTTTTTTTCTACATTTTCATAATCTTTTCTAATGTAAAGAAATTACATTGCTGAGATTAATTATTTAATCATACTTTACTCGCAATTCGATCAAACGATCCTTTTATTATTTGTTTTGCTTGCTTATCGCANGAGAGAGAGAGAGAGAGAGAGAGAGAGAGAGAGAAAGAGAGAGAGAGAGAGAGAGAGAGAGAGAGAGAGAGAGAGAGAGAGAGAGAGAGAGAGAGAGAGAGCGAGAGAGAAAGGGAGGATAATCCGAGAAATGTACACAGAACTACCTGTGAACGACACAGGTAGTTATTGCTGTGTATAGACCGAATTCATCAGTTAATAGTGAACTGTGATCAGCTCATCTTCGATGTAAATCGTCAGTTTACATCGTAAGTCATTATTATTACAATATTGTTATGTGCAGTAATTATTAACTTTCTGATAGGAGAGTAATACTAATAGTTTTTTTTTCGTACTTGTAACGACACAAAAATATAATTTTCAAAGAGAAACGCCCAGAAATATAATAACAGACCGAAAAATAGCATTAATCCTAGCAATTATTGTACAATTGTGATTTCTCGCAATATTATAATAATCGCTAGAAATAAGAAAGAGAAAACTTCAATTGTCAGCTGAAGGCGACAAACTATTTAATTGATTCAATGGATTATTTATTCAACAGTGAAATCAATGCTAATATTGGAAGAAGGCAATTATAGAGAAGAATATCATCATTTCAAGCCATTATTACACTATTGTAATTTCCTGCAATATTGTAATAATTGCGAGAAATAGAAAAGAGAAAACTTCAAGTGTCAGCTGGAAGCGACAAACAAAATATCCAATAGCCACCCAAAGGTGAAAAAAAACCGTAAAGAAAAAAAATGAAAGTCAATCGAAAATCAAACAAGGAAAGAAATAAAAATAATAAGAATAGGTGTCGAATAAATGCAAAAAAGGACAAAAATAATTCCATGACTCCCAATGGTGAGGTTCGAGCCCAACAGCAACATGATAAGCTAAAAAATGAGGTAAATGAAAGAATGCAACGTAAAGAGAAAGAACCCAAACGGATAAGAATAAAACTGTCGGATCCAGTTTATTGTGAATTAGAACAGAAAATAGACAAACAAAGAAAACAGTATTTACGATCTGACACTGTATTCAAAACAAAAGAAAATGAACAGAACAAAAACGGTTACAGCGTAAAAGAGAAAATATCCAATTTACTAATAATGAAAATGAAGGAAAAAAGGCATATATTAAGTGTAAGAGGGCTAATGTTGAATTTAAAATGGAAGAAAATAAGAAAAAAAGAAAATATATGAAACACAAGCGAGAAAATGACGAATACTGTAGAATTGAAAGTAAAAAGAATCGGAATAGGATGGTGATTATTCGACGACGTGAGGAATATATCATTAATGAACGGATAAGGAATATTGTAAGGAATCGAGTTTTAAGACAAAGGATACAATATATTGAAAATGAATTATCCAATAATCTCAAAGGAAATCGTATTCTTCGACGAAACAAAGCGTTTAAATTACGTGAGTTTGCACAAAATGTTGAGGAATAGTGTGAAGTTCATCAAAAATGAAATTTCGCGGAATATAATTTAAAATGAAAAACTGCGTTTGAATAAGATTTATAGCCGAAATGAAAGAAGAAAAAATCTGGAACGAATGAGAATCACACGTTGTAAAAAAGCGTATAGAAAGCGGGAAAGGATTCTGAAGGCACGAAGGATGAAAGAAAAAATTATGAATGCGAAATATCGCACGCGTGAATTAGAAAGAAAAATCGAAATCGCACAGAGATAAGAGAGAAATTGATATATTGAATTTTCGTGATAATTTTTATAATCGTTTGATGAGAAATAGAGAATCTTCTCCGAAAGCAAAACTTCAACTTTAATTCATCAAGTTTCGGTCGGGAACAGCTTCAATCATATGCTGTTGTTGTGAAGGTCTCTTTTTTAGATGTTCATTTGTAACACTGAACGGACGAAAAATCATCGAAAAAAGCGGCCACGAGTTTCTAACCAAAATTAACAACTTCCCATCCGGTTTCATATGCAACACATGCAAAAATTATGCATATCGTGGCAAAGTGCATCAATCCTCAACCAGCAATGGTCTCCAGTTCAGGCAAATACCAAAATGTGTAAAGAACTGTCAGATCTTGAAGAAAGGATGGTAGCACCAGTATTAAATTTTATGCAAATTCGGGCATTAAAGCCATATGCGTTAAATCCACAGTTAGGTCTAAAAGGTAATGTAGTGAATATACAAGTCGATATCAATGATATGCTCCAAGTATTACCCCGCAAATTCAATGAGATGCAAACAATTCAGTTGAAGTTGAAACGACATAGTAGTCACAAAAGTGATAACATGTTTGAATCTATCAGGCCAAGTGTTATTTGTGAAGCATTAAAATTTCTAATCACTACAACACTGTACAAAAAATGCGCTATTAAAGTAGACAACGACTATATTCAGAACTATGAGAATGATAAACAGCCAGTGGATTTTATAGTTGACACTAATGATATTATTCATGATGCAAAAATTGAAAGTATATCAAGTTATGATATCACCAATATAGTTGAGCAGGATAGAATTCTTGGAAATTCAAAAGAAGGGAAGAGGGAAATTGAACAATTGATTGATTTTTACCAAATAAATAACGATGAGGTCTTGCTAGCTGATAATAATGCGGACGTCGTTGAGAATTATGCTCCAATTGTTAAAATAGTCGCACCGGGACAAGATAAATATCCATTAGCATGGCATAAAATTGAAGACTTGGATGAATTAGGTTTTCCAAAAAANATAGGATGGTGATTATTCGACGACGTGAGGAATATATCATTAATGAACGGATAAGGAATATTGTAAGGAATCGAGTTTTAAGACAAAGGATACAATATATTGAAAATGAATTATCCAATAATCTCAAAGGAAATCGTATTCTTCGACGAAACAAAGCGTTTAAATTACGTGAGTTTGCACAAAATGTTGAGGAATAGTGTGAAGTTCATCAAAAATGAAATTTCGCGGAATATAATTTAAAATGAAAAACTGCGTTTGAATAAGATTTATAGCCGAAATGAAAGAAGAAAAAATCTGGAACGAATGAGAATCACACGTTGTAAAAAAGCGTATAGAAAGCGGGAAAGGATTCTGAAGGCACGAAGGATGAAAGAAAAAATTATGAATGCGAAATATCGCACGCGTGAATTAGAAAGAAAAATCGAAATCGCACAGAGATAAGAGAGAAATTGATATATTGAATTTTCGTGATAATTTTTATAATCGTTTGATGAGAAATAGAGAATCTTCTCCGAAAGCAAAACTTCAACTTTAATTCATCAAGTTTCGGTCGGGAACAGCTTCAATCATATGCTGTTGTTGTGAAGGTCTCTTTTTTAGATGTTCATTTGTAACACTGAACGGACGAAAAATCATCGAAAAAAGCGGCCACGAGTTTCTAACCAAAATTAACAACTTCCCATCCGGTTTCATATGCAACACATGCAAAAATTATGCATATCGTGGCAAAGTGCATCAATCCTCAACCAGCAATGGTCTCCAGTTCAGGCAAATACCAAAATGTGTAAAGAACTGTCAGATCTTGAAGAAAGGATGGTAGCACCAGTATTAAATTTTATGCAAATTCGGGCATTAAAGCCATATGCGTTAAATCCACAGTTAGGTCTAAAAGGTAATGTAGTGAATATACAAGTCGATATCAATGATATGCTCCAAGTATTACCCCGCAAATTCAATGAGATGCAAACAATTCAGTTGAAGTTGAAACGACATAGTAGTCACAAAAGTGATAACATGTTTGAATCTATCAGGCCAAGTGTTATTTGTGAAGCATTAAAATTTCTAATCACTACAACACTGTACAAAAAATGCGCTATTAAAGTAGACAACGACTATATTCAGAACTATGAGAATGATAAACAGCCAGTGGATTTTATAGTTGACACTAATGATATTATTCATGATGCAAAAATTGAAAGTATATCAAGTTATGATATCACCAATATAGTTGAGCAGGATAGAATTCTTGGAAATTCAAAAGAAGGGAAGAGGGAAATTGAACAATTGATTGATTTTTACCAAATAAATAACGATGAGGTCTTGCTAGCTGATAATAATGCGGACGTCGTTGAGAATTATGCTCCAATTGTTAAAATAGTCGCACCGGGACAAGATAAATATCCATTAGCATGGCATAAAATTGAAGACTTGGATGAATTAGGTTTTCCAAAAAATTTTGGAGGGTATTCGTTCAATTTACCGAAATCAATATCTTATTCAGATCGTGTGAAATCAGAGGTGAGATGTCATGATCGACGGTCGTGCATTCCTACGAGAATTTTTTTCATGGCCAAAAAAAAATTAGAAATATCATCCAGTATTAATATATGTTTAAGGAAAAATAAGAAAAGTGCCAATGATAACATCAATGTTGCCAAAGCATTAGATGCTGATTTTCGTTCTAACGTAATTGATTTTGATGATGGATTTAGAATGTTGAAATTCATTCGATCCTTGCCAGCATATTAGGAACATAAGAAGAAAGAACTATTAGCAATGATTCGCGAATTGAGTAAACCTACTTTTTTTCTAACATTATCCGGGGCTGAGAGTCATTGGCCTGAATTATTGCAGACTTTAATGAAGTACAGTGATAAGGGTACAACGTTGTCTATAAAGGAAGCGTATAATTTGGATTATAATATCAAAACGGATTTGATTCGGAATGACCCAGTGACCTGCGCACGATATTTCGATCATAAGGTTCAAAAATTTAGGTGGCTGTTGAGACAAAAACAAAGTGTTTTTGGAGCATATAAGTAGTAAGAGGGCATTATTGGCGAATTTCCCACGCTCCCTCGCCCCTTTTTCCGGGAAGTGCACGTGCACGTTCCCCCCTCACCCCTCGGCGGCATGCCTTTGAAGAGGTCGTCGGCGCGCTGGGGGGGCGCCCTGGGGTGCAGGGCATCAAAGTTGGGGGTCCGAGGGTCACAGGAAGTGGGTGGTGGGTGGAAAATGGCCGCCAGATAGAAAATGAGTGGCGGGTGGAAAGTGGGTGGTGGTAATAAGAAATGACTAATGACGCTCAATTTATAGGATTACATAAATTATTTATTCAGAAATTATTCTTATTGTCTAGGATACATAATTTTCTTAATTGTAAAGGATGATGATGATGAGGATGATGATGATTATTATTATTATTATTATTATTATTATTATTATTGTTCAATTAATGAAGGTACATATTTTTTTAGTGGAACGTTGATTACAATGTAAAATACCTTTGCCAGATAAGCTCTGAAAAGGTTTACTTAAATTTTTACGATTACAATTTCGGTTTTGAGTAATTTTTTTAAACATTTTCATAATAATGCGATCGTTACGTTTTGTGTCTGAAGAAAATAGTTTATGAAAGGATTGTAAAGACCGATCATTGAACAACCAGTGAAGCACAGTAATGCAGTACTGGCCACAAACATCAGACGATATATCTTGGAGTCTTTTCTGGCTCCATTCATATACATGGCAATTTCGCTTAAGACGCTGAGCGATTCTTGTGTCGAAGGGCGGCATTCCGAAGCTGTCGAAATAGATTCCTCGTCCATTTGAACCGAGGTAAACGGCAACCCAGTGGCTTCCTGCTTGGTTGTGGTTATCGGTGTTGATGATGATGGCACAGGGCCGGGACCATGTCCAGGGGACACGGTCAGCAGGGTAGACGCCTCCAATTGATGCATCGGTATGGGGTAGTACCTTCAGGAGCTCAAGTGTATTCATAAGACGATGGTACGCAGGACAATAGTCGTGGCCTTGTGACCCGGGTAGAAAAGGTTTATGGTGTGACACCTGCTCGGTTGTTTGGACGCAACTAACGTAATTGTGTGGTGAACCTCTATTAAATAGTTTAGTATTCTTTTTCAACCACTGTAGTCGACAATAACTTGTCTTGTTGAGTCAATTTCCAACAAATTATCGTATTCAGCATATAGCAGACAATTTACATTTTGCTCTGTTGCTTTGTTGAATCGTACTTCAATACGAACACTCCCACTCTTTACGAGATTCCAATGACCGGCAGAACTTGCAGATAAATCGGGAGTCAGGTCAAAGGCGAATAAACAAAAGCCGTCGGAATATGCTAGACGAGAAATGTTATTTCCATGGTCACTAAAATGCGTTCCAGTCCCCGCAAATAAAGTATTAAAAGCTTCCACATCTAGACACCCGTCAGAGGTAAAACTCGGTTGCAGGGGTTTCGTAGGTACTTGGCGTCCATCGACATTCAGGCATAAAAAGTTGATTCCAAAATTCTGGAAGTTGAAGGGATTCTTCTTCCTCGCTCCATTGAAACTGGCATTGTCAACAAATCCAAGTATAATTCTTTTAGGCAGTTGCCCTAAAATTGCGTTATCTATCGTCTCTCCCATAATTCCATTATGCAGAACAAAAGATTTAACCTCAACACGGGTCAAGGGATATTTTGCAGTTGTCTTTGCAAGCGTTTTAGCGTGAGCTATCAATATTCCAGGGCTGAGTTTCACGCGTCGAACAATTAAAGAGGCCTCCACAATATTTACTTTATAATTAAGTGTAGTATCGTCCATGAGACAATATTCATCCTTTGCGCGGATAAGACGAACACGTAGCTCTACACCGTTCATCAAAAATTTATCTTGATTGAAAACGTCACAATGCAAATGTCCCAGCAGATCAAACGGTCTTCCACCTTTCGTAAATACTTGTCGAGAGATTAGGCCTTTATTTTTTTTCACATCAGCGCCCACAACTGCAGCGGTATCCATAGCGCCAGAGGTATCAGTTGACCATAGAGCCATTCCGAGATGCGAGGACTTGGCATCTTCTCCATAGTTCAGCAATGTTTCAATATATGCTCTATAGGCGTAGAGGTTATTTGGCGGCGTAACAACTTTTTGATTGAAATATACATCCACTTGGTTGAACATTGAATGCAAAAAATTATTCACAGGACCGACGGAATCCTCAACAGCAGCAGTGCCATCGGGTCTCAAAATTTTCGCTCGAATTTTTATCATAGTGTGTGCCAAATCAATGTATTCTTCTCCATGGCCTGGTACGATGAATTCGATTGGGGCGTCGTCCGATAAAGTAGACACAGGATTATAATAAACAAATTGAGAATTTTCAATACTCGTCTGCGTCGGGGGTATAGTGAACAGATCGAGCTCCGATTTCACGCACTCGGAAGAGTGTGAATGTAGAAACGACATGATGATTAGTTGAAAATATCGTATAAATCGCGAGTCTTCCTCTTGGATTTATTTTTTTTCACTTTTTTTCCTTTTTTCTTATTTTTTGGAATATTTCTCTTCTTTTTATTCTTCCTCGTTTTGGATGTCTTGGCAGACCCGCGTCCAGTGAGCTTATGAGATGCGAGGCGTTTACGCTTTCTTTTATATCCTGATCCACGCATCATGGACCCAATTTTTTCCTGTGCCTTCCTTTTCAATTTTAATCCCGACTCCGCTAGCCGATCCTCCAGCGCCACCTTTAAGGGTTTTCCGTTTGTCACTACATCGCCTACAACGTTAATTCCCGCGTTGAGAGCTTCTTTACCGACTGCTCGAGCTGCACTACCGAGGAAGGGCAGAATTCGACGAAAGAGGCCCCCGAGGAAAGCCCCAATTCCATGGCCCCGTTGATATGGGCTTCCAACATAGACCCGTCCGAAATTATTGTATCTCTCCACTGACCCTCCACCAGCCTGGTTCGCGTAATATGCAATGTAAGGACTCATTTTGCTCGTTAATCAATTCTCTTGAAATGAAGTGTCACGTTCAAGGGTCCGTACTCGAATGGTATCATTTCACCACGATTGCACCTTATATCTATTTCAATTGTGCGAAATGAGTATCTCATCAACGGAATATAATGAGGATTTGAAAAAGTAGCACAGTGTGTGGCTCCATATGTATAACCAGAAGCATTGAATGGCACCACTCGTAAAAGAGATGACTGCACATCACCTGTTACATAGGGTACACAAAGGTCACTATAGATGAACAAGCTTTCAGGTAAACCCCTGGCCAGACTGGCAGGTAGATATCCCTCACAATACGGCTTTGCGTTTGTGAAACTGTGCACGCGCCTCTCAAACCCCAACATATCAGCCAATTTATCCGAAAAGTCTAATGCGTGTACCGTGCTACCGCATGTTTTGGAGGTGCAATGTCTTCCAATTTTCACAAAGCCTTGTTGGGTAGAATACTCAAATTTTATATGATCCTTCAAGGGTGCAAAGTTATTCATGAAACCTACGAGATCGGTCAGGTCCTTGAAAACCGCAGTAGGTAGAAAAAATGTTTGTGGTAGATTTGCCTTGCCCTTATTGTCTTTTCCGCTACTAACAAAGTTGATGGAGGCATCTTTCCTATCACGTATATGTAAAAAATTACAAGGAAACTGTATTTCACTCAGGCCCACAACCCATTCTCCTTCCAACTCAACTTGTTTCGGGAGTAATGTTGTATATTTTGATGCTGTATTATCAGGATGATAGTCCATGCTGCTGTTGCTTGGGAGTACCATATAAAATTCGTTCCTCTTCATTTTTTTCCAATGACGTGCAGCTCTGACGCAGGTATCCACGAATCAAATTTATCAGGATATCCCTCCCAATGAACAAGAATTTGTTTATTTTTTCCTTTTCCTTTAGAGCGTATGACACGTTCAACTACGAATTCATCCTTGTCCGTTTGTTTATTGACAAGCACCAACTCTGGCTCGTAAAAAAATCCTTCAATTTGTTCATCAGCTAAATCTTTCAGCTCGTATATTGGTAATGATTGTTTGAGGACTGCTTTCGTTATTTGGAATATTTCTTTACTCCAATTAGTCTCATATCCTTTCTCAAAGATGCCTTTCGCTCGACTGATGCGCACATAGTCCCCAACTTTATATTTAGAGGTTTCTTTACGAGATTTCTCCGACTTGTACCGATTTTGTATATTACGCCATGCATATGGAGCATTATCGATATTAACAGTCGCAGGTGCCATTTTTATTGATGAATGTCTCGAGTTGTTATAAGAGTCGACAATTTGTTCCAACACATCCATATATTTATATGTTCGACTATGTGTAAAGTAACGCCACATGCGCTCCTTCAGTGTCCGATTGAAACGTTCCACGATTGCGGCTTTTATGTCAGGATTACGCGCAACACGAAATTGAATTTTTTTATCAGAGAAAAATTTTTGGACACTGCTAGCCATAAATTCTTTTCCCTTGTCAGTTTGTATACAAACAGGCACACGACCACCGCTCCTTCCCATTATACGTTTAAAGCCCTCGAGTACCTGCGGTGCCGACTTGTCCTTCAATGGTTCAACCCAGGCAAACTTGCTTAAAACGTCAATGACCACAAGTAAATATGAAATCCCATCATTGTATGTCTTTAGTGATCTCAACTCAACCAAATCAGCCTCCCATACATCATCAATGTTTGTCACTGTATAATGTAACCGTGGAAATTTACGTCTGATGGGTCTATGGAGAGTATAAGTATTCTGTGCGTTTAGCCAATTTTTTATTTTATTTTTTTCAATTTCATTCTTATATTTTGTGAGAATATTTCGTGCTCCCGTATAAGCCACAGGCTCTGGAGGATGAAAATAGGCCGCCGATAGTTTCTCTTCTTCTAAAATTGAAGCCATGATGAAAGTCCTGAGGTTTTTTTTTCTTTTTTGCCGTATGGAGAAAAAACTCGCACTCTTCTCTTCAAATTCCGACGAGTACGGTGCACGAGCGAGCTGCGGGGTGTACCACCCTCCTCTTCAAAGCTTTCGTCCTCCGAAATCTCAGGCTGTACTTTGGGCCTACTAGAGGGTATTTGCGGTACACGATGAAATTTAGGGTTACCCATAAACTCGCGAGGTGTATTTATACTATGGAGATACACGGCAAAATGTTCCCAGCCTTTAGCTTGACAAGTTTTACGGGCTCTGACCACATCTTGAATTAAATCGACACGCCATCAAGTGATTGACCATTCAAAGTCACTTGTCCCCTTGCATCCCACTTGAGTTTTCTTCCAGTGTCTACTCTATCGATGTATTCCAAAATACCCAAGGCTTTTCTTTGGAAGGTCGCAGGTATAGTCGCTACAATAGCTTTTGGGTCATATCGTGTATCGGGCTCCGGGTCGGGGGTCTCCGTTTCTTGCACAGGTACTTTACTCTGCTGTGTATAAAACAAATAGCGTCTCAAAACGTCATTATACAATTTCCATTTCTCATGATCATCCTTGGGTGTTTTTGCATTCAAAATTTCCAATAATTGAGCATCCAATCGACTTGTATTAGTGCCAGGGGTTTGAGCTGATGGTTGAATCTCTTTAGCCAGCTCCGTTAGAACGTGATGAACGTCATGTGTAGAATTTTTCTTCAATTTTTCCACACTGTCTTCCGGCACAAGTATCATTTTTCGTGCATGTTCCATGATTATACAACAGCTGAAATGATTGCGCTAATGAGAGGCCCCAATAACATGGGCAGGAATGCGCCGCCTTTCTGATTGAGAATTTTTTTCTTGCTGGATAAACTCTGTCTTTTGTCTGCCAACTTTCTCAAGATTTTTTTATGTTTACACAATTTCGATTTTTCACAATTTTTCAATGGAATATTCCCATGTAATAAATTCAGAGCACACTCGCAAATACAACGAATCAAATCTTTATTGGCGTGTTGTATTAATGCTCGTCGTAGTCTCGGTGGGGCGTGGATCAGTGCGTGTAATAAGGCTGTATTTTTTTCTCCGAGCGACTTGCGAACACAGCCGCTTCCAGAGCGACTTGTCTTTGCCATTACACACGAACGACTGGTACACCACGTGATGAGCCTCCCCCTTTTATATTGTTTTCCTTTCGTGGAACATAAACATAGTGATAGGGGTCGCTGGGGAATACACTGGTACGGAATCTGCAGTTTTCAGGAGTCGACTGTTTTAAATCAAGCAGCAAATATCCATGAGCCTGCGATGTCGCATCGAAATATGCCTCTTGTAAAAATTTTGGATCCTCAGGATATATCTGACGAGCCAAATGGGCAATTTGTGCACGATCTCGAGGATTTTTGAATACGACAATATAATTTGTATTCAATGAAATATCTCGCTGTCCTTTTCCTTGGTGGAATAAATTTTGAGATATAAACATAACACTGAGATTTTTGTGATGACTGCCTTTTGTGAATAAGTCGACTATTGCACCATTCGATGATTCACGCATCAAGTCGTCCACAACAACCAATTTTGGTTTATTATCATCAAAATCTCCGGATCTTGGTAAACCCTCTCGAAATTCGACAAAATTTTTGTCATAATCCGAATATCCATTCTGCCACTCAGCATAATAGAAAATCACTTTTTCAATCGGTGTATTACACATTTCTTTAATTTCTTTCAAAAATCTTTTAACAAAAAATGTTTTCCCACAACCTGTGGGTCCACAAATCATGGCTGTGGAGGGATGTTTCCACTTTGTATCCATGTTGCCGTCTGATTAAGCATTGTAAAAAACTCGTCATTTTATACCCTTGTATAAGATATTCAAAAAGTAGTATGTATTTCAAAACGGCAGGGGGGTGTCGTAAGGCCCAAGCGTTTGACCTGCTAAGGGAGGCTATTACCTCATTGGTCAAGGACAATACGCGTAGGCGTGAACAGGTAAAATACTGGAGATATACACTTGTCCCCCCTATGGCCAATAGTAGGGCACTGACTTTTTCCAATATAGGCTGATTTTTTTCTCACTTAGCCACAGTTTCCTAAAAGGTGTTCGGAATGACGGACCCAAACGATTTACCAGGGCCTAGTAGTAGTGCTTCTAGAGGAAATACCCCACCTCTGGAGTGCGATTTTGATTGGATAAATAATTTTAATCTGGACTTATTGAGTGATTTTGAAATTGAAGATAATTTTGAAGTGGATTTATTCGAGAGTTTTAGCCCCGAGTTTTTTGATGTTCAATATGGTGGTGGTAAAAAAGTGATCAATGATCCTGAGGCGCTCAAAGCCATTGAAGACTTCAATCTAGATTTACTAGATCAACACAATGGTGAGTATCGCATTATATGTTAATAATGATGAATATTTTTTTCTAAAAATATTCTTACCATTGAAAATAAATTCAATTTCAGATGCTCAATTTGGCCGAAATGAAGAGGACCCACCGTCAGCTCTGAGAACAATACGAAGGTCACGCCAGAGGCTCCCTCGTTTCAAACTCGACACACATGTGATGGAGTTTAGAATTAACCCTGTGCCTGAAGGTCGCAATCCGACCGAGTGGATGGAAGAAGCTTTTCGAGATGTCTACAATAATATCATAGATGCCGGAGGCCGCGGATTGAATCGAATGTGCGTCACATTCATTTTTGCAAATATGCAACGAGACAACGCATGGATAAGCCCACGTGCGATTAATGGATACGAGTTTCAAGATTTGTGGAATCTTGTGAGCTCTATTGCACAGAGCGCCAATGGTTTCGACTGTGCGGACACATTTTGGATAAAACTCCATGTGGCTGAAGCCCCTGCAGGACAAGGAGACTTTTTTGAAAAGGGAATGAAAAGAGGACTGAGTAGAAAATGTGTTCTTCAAATTTCAAATGAAGATGGCTTGTGTTTAGCCCGATCACTTGTTGTGGCCAGAGTATACGCAAAGAAATTGAAGGCCAGAGCTGACAAGGGCGAAATACACGAGATGTGGCAATCCATTCGACAATCCAAGGGTAAAATGCAGCGTAAGGAAGCCGAGCAACTGACCCGCGAGGCAGGGGTCGTTGTACCTGCTGATGGTTGTGGTTTAGAGGAAATTATACAATATCAAAGATATTTGGCACGTGAGGGGTGCATTATCAAGGTTTATCCTCTCAAAAGGAATGGCAAAGATCGCCCGGTACTCTACGATGGCACGCCTGAAGTAACCAGCAGGAATATACCTACACAATATACTCTCCCCATTGTCTATTATCCGGAAGAGAAACACTATGAGCCAATTCAAAATTTACCTTCATTCTTCGGCTGCAAGTATTATTGCGAACATTGTAATACGCCCTACAGCTCTCAAGGCCATGTTTGTGATAAAACTTGTGACAGATGTCTAAAAAATCCACCATGTGACACTACAAGTGTGGATAAAATAGTGTGTGATGACTGTAATCGAGAATTCCACGGTCGATTGTGTTTCGAAAACCATAAGAAAGCAGGCTCTTTTGGAGGGATAAAACCAACAGTATGTGGAAACATAAAATTGTGTAAAAATTGCAATACGAAAATTGATCATCGGAATGCTCAGAAACACCAGTGCAACAAATATTACTGCTCTGTCTGCCAGAAGGATGAAGCCGCATCTCACCTGTGTTACATGCCTACATTGAAATTTAAGAAGAAAACAACGGTGAAACCTGTGGCGTTTGTTTTTTACGACTTTGAAACGCGACAAGACGATGAGATGGAAGGGACTGATGACGTCAACATACACGTGCCTACACTCTGTGTTGCCCAGACTGTATGTGACCGATGTGCAGAGATGAACGATGACGACATTATGAAAACTGAGGAGAATCTTGGAAGCCCATGCAGTGTGTGTAATCCTCGAGAACATGTTTTTGACGATGGCGATCCTGTGCGTGGATTTGTGAATTATATTACATCACTGGGTAAGGCGTATAAAAAAGTCATATGTATTGCACACAACGCGAAGGGTTACGACTCTCAATTCATTTTGAAAGATGTTATAAAACGAATAAACAGCGAAATTAAAGCAATTATTAACGGCACAAATATAATTTTGATGGATTTTGGGGATAATAAGTTTATAGATAGTTTGAATTATTTCCATATGGCTTTAGCCAGTTTACCGAAGGCCTTTGGTTTAGGAGATATTGCAAAAAGCTATTTCCCACATTTTTTCAATAAACGAGAGAATCAAGAATACGTTGGGCCTATACCGGAGAGAAAATATTATGGCGCAGATACGATGAATTTGCAGGATCGAGAAAAATTCTTAACTTGGTACAATGAACGTGTAGCCGAAAATTACCAGTTTGATTTCCGTAAAGA
>NW_021680728.1:28688-29874 GCF_001412515.2 Diachasma alloeum
TCCTGAAATCGAAGTGACAGGGCTTGTCCCTGTCGATAACGAGACTCTCTTCATGTCCTGGAAACATTTAAACGAAGCTGCGGAACTATCTAGAAAAAGCCAACGTTGTTATTGCGGCTTATACAACAGCTCACGCACGTCTCAAATTATATTCTTATTTAGAAAAACAGCAAGAACGCGTTTTATATTATGATACAGACTCGGTTATTTACGTGAGCGATGGAACTAACGAGTTACCACTGGGGAATTTTCTGGGTGACTTGACCGACGAAGTAGAGGGCTACGGAGAAGGGAGTTTCATTACGTCTTTTGTCTCTGGCGGTCCAAAATTTTATACTTATCGCGTGAAGAAACCGGATGGAAACATCGCAGAAGTTAGTAAAATAAAAGGCGTTAGGCTAAATTACGATACGCGTAAACAGATTCATTACGACTCGATTCGTGCCCTCGTTGTCGATAAGGTAGAGCCTTACCAGATCAACTACAAGGGTATACGACGGACAATGTACCATGACGTCATCGCGAAACCCGAGAGCAAGATTATCCGCGCGACGGGCCCGAAACGAAAGCTTGATAATGGCACTGCCACCCTCCCCTACGGATATAAGACAAAACGACGCGCGCATCAACCCGACGATTGAAAACTAAAACGAATGAAAGATACTTTTGATTTTTTTAAGCTAGTGTATAGGGATTAGATTATGGATTATAGTAATTTTTTGTAGAAGTCAACTAAATTTATGTTTTAATACCAGAAGTAAGTTTTTTTCGTAGATATAAGCTACATGTAAATTTTCAATTTCATTTTTTTAGATTTAAGCGAATTTCATATTCTTTTAGATGATAATTAGATGTAAGTTTTTAAAAGTAAGTTTTTTGTAAATGTAAATTTTTCTTTTCAAAATAAAAGATGAAATGTGAACTTTTTTTTGTTTTTTTTTAAAATCCTTATGCTACAAGGAAGTAAATTTTTCAAGGTATTTTGTTTTTTAAATAAAGAAAAAAAAGGATATATAATAATTTTTTTTTATTCAAAATCTTAATTGTAAAAAATACATGTTTTTTGATCTAAAACTCAAAACTAAAACTTAAAACTAAAAATACATTTTTTTTTCAAGNTTTTTTGTAAATGTAAATTTTTCTTTTCAAAATAAAAGATGAAATGTGAACTTTTTTTTGTTTTTTT